>NW_006399980.1:2886489-2912569 GCF_000299155.1 Elephantulus edwardii | reverse complement strand
TCATTGGTACACAATCCCCCTGTACATCCCCAAACCCCACCCCCAAATATAATCCACTCTGCAGCCCTCATTGCGTACTCCTACAATAAAAATAATGCCCTAAAATATAGTACTTTTAGACTATTCTCTCCCCCATAGACTTCAATGCTGTAAACATATTTCATCCAGTTTTTAAACCCTGAAAAGAGCTTAGGATATCTGGAGTCTGTATATTTGGATTCAAGTCATGATTTCCACCATAATTAACTGCATTGACAGTGAGTTATTTACTGAACTCTGCTGCTCTTATTTCAGTTTTCTGAAGTAACAGAGGAGTAAGAGCTGTTTATAGCTATCTCATTTACCATTCACCCAGTGCTCTATAATGTTAGAAGCCATGCCCCCGTATTTTAACTATCAGCACAGTTGTCCATGGTGAACAGGTTTCAGGATTGAGGGAACATATGAAGTCTTGATTATCTGTATTGTTGTTGTTGATTGCTGTCGAGTTGAACATGACTCATAGCAGCCCTATGAACAAAAGGCCTGAAGCCTTTCTATAACTATCGTCATTTTTCAAAGTTCACTGAGTTTCCAGAGGCATGTTGTTTAGGAAGTAGATGTCACTCCCGCTAGTTCCAAAAATTATCCAGTGAAAACATTACCACTCACAATACACTATTTTCTGATAAAAAGATGCAAGGGAGCCTCCTATGTTGGAAGGCATTTAAAATATACAATGGTCAAAACAATGGACTTGGGGAGAACTATTATGATGAAGATGGTGCAAGATTGAGCCATGCCTTAATATATTGTGCATGAGGTCATCACGAGGCAGGGTTGACTCGGTGGTAGTTAAAAATAATACAACATCTCTCTCACATGATTTTAAGGGAATTACATAAGATACCACAAGGAGTAGGCTACAGTGCTTATCTAATTCTTGGATCAGCTCCCATCTCTCATGTACTAGGTCTTGAAGGTAACTAACTCAATCTTCCCCATTTGGGAAGAATTACAGTTTACAGGCTATTTTGAATTCTCTCTTTGTTTATCCTCTTATGTGAATAAACCAGAAATCAAGCCCACTGTCTTCTAGCTGATTCTGATACATTGAGTTCATCCATTGGGTTCCTGAGGCTGTAAATCTTTAACAGAAGATACTGTCCATCTATCGTTAATGCCTGGTGGACACAAACCATCAACCTTATGGTTAGAAGGATGATATGCTATGCACTGTGGTGGCAGTGTTCCTTCTTATGTTAATGGGTTTTGTTCAGTGCTCTCATTTAGCCCTTTCATCCAAGGACTTAGGGCAGAAATAAAAAGCAGGTTAATCTACTGAGGAACTTTTTAGCTAACTCCATAAAAGTTTTTGGTCAAAGAAGACTGCCTCAGATATCTTTGCTCTGGCTATTCTAATTTCTAAATGAGAGTCTAGTACGATCACTGCTAACATCTAAATGAAAGCCAGACCTTAACATGTCTACACAGAGGGGACAGAGTCTGTCATTTATAGGTTCCACATTTCTGGGTACACACACTTCCATTTCTCTACTCCTGGAACCTTTTGAGTCAGATTAGTATAATTATGGGCATACTTTTGTTCCCCTTTACCACTGTTAAGGTCTAATTATGGCACTGAATGCT
The DNA here is from genome assembly GCF_000299155.1 of Elephantulus edwardii. Lineage (NCBI taxonomy): Eukaryota > Metazoa > Chordata > Mammalia > Macroscelidea > Macroscelididae > Elephantulus > Elephantulus edwardii. The sequence continues at coordinate 2,910,940 of NW_006399980.1, read as the reverse complement.
CAAATGCGTACACAGGACCAGTTGAGAAAATCTGATCCAGAATCATTTACTGAAGATCTCCACTTCTACTTTAAATAGCTGTTCTCTGCTCTCAGTCTCCAGACTGTACAGAAACAGAACAGCTCAAAGTTCACAGAAAACTCTTAATAACTCTTTGATAAAATAAGCTATTAAAGAAGCCTCTTCCCTTTGAAAGACACTGTAAGAGTAGAATTGTCCCAGATAAATTCCAAGGCTGTACTCTTTACCAAAGGACCTATGGTGGCCAAGAAGTAAGGCGGTATGCTGTCACTGCAAGGGCACACAGTTCGAATTCACCAGTCAAGGGAGAAAGATGACCAATCTCCTCATTTACTGCCTCTGAAAACACACCGGAGAGTCAGCTACGAGTTGTTTGTGATTTGACAACACATAACAACATTCTTAATTCATAGGAACTCTGGTGGTATAGTTCATGGGGAATTGGGCTGCTACTCTAAAGGTCGCCGCTTTGAATCTGCCAGCAGTTCCAGCTGTTGAGAAACACGGCCAATTATCTTCTTGTGTGATTCACAGCCTCTGGGAAAAACACCCCAAAACAACAACCCACTGAAGGGTCAGGTGTGAGTTGATGTCAACCTACAGCAATGAATTTGCACAAGAGGTAACACAAAGTGTTATGTGTTGAATTGTTAACCAAAAAGTCACTGGTTTGAATACACCAGCTGCTCCAAGAGAGAAAGATGAGAAGACCTGGAAATCTGATGTAAGGCTGCTATTAGAACTGATTTGACAGCAATGAGTAATCTTTATGAACACTGATTACAATATCTTTCTCTGATGGAGCTGCTGGTGTGTTTCATCTGCCTGTGCAAACTTAACCATTGCACTACCAGCATTCTTTTTAAAGCTTTTTAAATTGCTCCTGGAAGGAGGATCATAATCTCAAGCTAAAGAGTGAGAGGGTACTTTAAGATTCAAAAGATATAACCATCGCAATTGAGAAGCAATTTAAAAAATTAAATTACATTTTTCTCTTTTAAAAATGGAAGACGAAAAAGAATATGACTACTTTTCCAATAAAACTCTTCTATCTTCTTCTGGAGATTATTTAATATAGAAATTTGTAGGTTTCACATATTCTTCAGAGTTATTTCCCTCACTCTAAGCCATTGGGTCTCCTCCAATTTGGCTATTTATTGAATTTATTTACACACCTTAACAACAGATCACTTCTCTACCCCAAGTGCTGTTTTCTTTTGGGGGGACAGACTGAGACTGAGAAACCCACTAGCTTCTAAGTGATTGGTGGTTGTCGGGCTGTCGGTGCAAACTCTACCTTTCAGTGGGACTAATCAAGACCACTTAATTATGCTCATATGCAACATCGACATATGCCAAGAAGCTGTCGTTGGAACACAGCAAGGGAAAACAGAACTGTTTCAAATCAAGAAAGGTGTGCATCAGCGTTGTTTCTTTTCTCCATATTTATTCAATCTGTATGTTGAGTAAATCGTTTGAGAAGCTGGACTCCATGAAGAATGTGGCATGAGAATAGAAGGAAAACTCATCAGCAATTCGTGTTATACAGTTGACACAATCTTGCTTCTTGATAGTGAGGAGAAGTTGAGGTGCTTGCTGCAGAAAATTAAGGACTACAGCCTTCAATATGGATTACAGCTCCACAGCAAGAAAAAAAAAATCCTCACAGCTGTGCCAATAAGCAACATCATAACAGATGGAGAAAAGATTGAAATGATAATTATTTCATCTTACTTGGATCCACCCTTGATAACACCCTTGGGTACCAGCAGTTAGGAGATGTGTTATACTGGGAATATCTGCAATCAGGGATCTCTCCAAATTATTGAGGGGCAATGATGCATGTTTGAGGGCTAAGGTGCATCTGATACAGGCCAGAGTCGTTCTGATCACTTGCTATGCATCTGAGAGCAGTGAATAAGGATGACAGAAGAACTAATGCCTTTGAGTTGTGGTACTGGAGAAGAGTACTCACTATTCCACGGACTACCAAAAGAATAAACAGCTATGTCTTACAGAAAGCAAACAGCCAGAGCTCCTTAGAGGCAAAAATGATGAAGTTCTGTTAGTATTTTGGGCATGTTGTTAAGAGAAGCTATTTCTTGGAAAGGTGAAGGTTCAGTGAAAGAGAAGACCTTCAATCAGCAGCAGCTATTGGCTCAAGTATGACAGAAAGGCTGAGGGTGACACAGGGCTCAGGATAGCAAACAACAGAACATGGTTCACAGGGTCGCTATGAGTCATACTTGTTTCACCTACCAACAAGAAGTTATCAATTCCCATTCTTAGAGACCCTATGTCTAATAGAAATGGAACCCTGCCTGATGCTGTGCCATCTCTCTGCACAACATTCACTGTGCATAAGCTCATTATTGCAGCCACTGTGTCAATCCATCTCACTGAGGGTCCTCTTCTCCTTTGCTCAACTTTTTTTTCCAATAGAGGTACATTTATTAGGCCCATAATCAAGGGGAACTCATGTCCTGAGCTGTCTCCTGCATTGTCAGCAGCTGCAGTTATCAGAGCAATGCCTGTAACCTTAGTCCTGGGAAGTTCCACACCTCAGGGCATCACAGATGGAGCCTATGTGAAAGCTGCTGAGTCAATATTTAGCACCAACTCTATTTAGTGTAACTGAAAAGCCTTTATTTCCTCCTTGAACAAAAATATTTGCACCTGAGTTCTGTTTAAAATAAAATGGAATTCCCCTTCTTTTTCTTCAACTCTTCTTTCTTTTTGAGGTGGGCCATCAAGAGGGAAGATGAAGAAGGTATGGCAGGTGGCTAGAGCAGCTCTGTCCTACATGGAAGATACTTGGTACTTGGTGGGAAGTGCAGTGGGAATCAGGGAAGGGTGTGACTGGCATTTCTTTCTTCCTTGTTGGTTTTACATTTAACAGACGGGGGAGTGACTCACACTCTGGAGCCAGCAGAAATTAAGAGAATTGGAGGAAACTTATCTGTATATTTTATAAGCCAAGTTGTAAGAACATTCCAATACACTCTTCCTGATCAGAAGGCCCTTGAAAAACCATGATCCAAAGTCTCCTTGAAGCAGGGGCCTCTCTGAAGGATTTCTTGGGGGCCCTGGCATCACTTTCTTAACAGTTCAGAGCAAAAATAAACAAGCTAAAGAAAAACAAGAACTGCCATTTACTGATGATTACTTTGGGGTTACACTGTGCCAAACACTTTTCCAGTTATCATCTCACTGAACTCTTTTTATGAGATGAGTGAAAACGTTTCCATTTTATAGATGAGGAAGTTAAGGTTCAGAGTGCTCAAACACCTCTATTAAAATTTTACACTTGGGAAATGATTGGACTAGCACTTGAGCCCAGGTCTGCTGCATTCCATGATTTATATTTTAACTCATGAAATACAGCTTCCTTCTTGGACCCTTTAATCAATTTGGCCAGCACCTACTCTCATGACATGTCAAATCAAATGGTAAATGGCAATGTAAAAGCCATTGACTATGCCAGTCCTATGCTAAGAAAGTTCCTGAAGAGTAGTAGTCTGTTGTCTGCTCATCATAGAATTCTCTGCTCCAGGTACTACCTGAATATTGTTTGGAATTCTCTGCCCCAGGTCATACCTGAACATTGTTTTTATGACTTTACCTCTAAGGTCAGACCACTTCAGTCCTTCATCCTACACACTGTGCAAGTCCCACGGATGCATGAGTACACTGGCGGGCTGGAAGAGAGTTATTTTAGGAACAACTGTCTGAAATAAAATCAGATAATATCCTTTTAAGCAGCCAGGGCAAATTCCCCAGAAGGCTGTGCTCCTGCGTGGTTTCCAGGTCTTGCCAACTATTACTCCTTACTTTTCCCTATAAAAGGGAGCTACCTGAGGCCATTAGTTCTGTCTGTCCATATTTTTATGGCAGTTCTAGGATCAACTGTGGCATCATCTTTAGGAGTTTTTCTTCACATAGCTCCTCACTCCTCTTTTATTAGTTCCATACCTACTGGTGCTTCATCAACAGGGAAGGTCTGTCAGAAGAGTCACTGTTTGTGTGTGAACTATTCTCTACTTCTCACTTGGTCCAAAAGTCCCCTCTCGTCTTCCTGGGCTTAATAACTGTCCCTACCTCAAATGGTCCTCTGGGGAATTTTCTCATTGATTTTCTTTATCTTCCTTCTTTAAACTTAAAAGAAACATTCATCTGAATTCTTTGGCAGGAATATTTTGCCAAATGTATCCAAACTAAAAATGATAGTTTGCAGCAGAGTGAACCTCTGAAGGAAAGGCTTTTGTTATTGGTCCAAGAAAGGTGGGGATGGGATGGATAAAGAAGGTGAATGCCTTTTCCCTATTGGCAGAAGGAGGACACTGGAACCATATTCTCCTTGAAAAATCAATGGTCAGCTCATGGAGAGTGTCTGCGTGAAAACTGAGGGTGCACTCTTGGTTTTCTATGTGTGCTTATGGTCTGTTTTGAGTAAATTCTTTAACAAACCTCTTGACTGGCTCTTAGCATTCTTACTCTTTTCTTTCCTATTCCTGGTCCAGAGGTTAGAGAAGAAATGAAGAAGAAAAGAAGGTAGCCACTTCAAAGGATGTGAGGCTCCTTCGGTGAAAGTCACCAAGAAGAAATGAACATCTGTCTCAAAGGAAGTATTTTTCTTTACGAGAACATGTTTCTCACACAGGGAGGAAGTGAGATTAGTTCCACAGATTGTGGTGATTACAGCCAATAAATGCCAAAAAAAAAAAAAAGGTGTGCCAATTATTTGAATGGAAAACTGAACTGTTGTGTAAACTTCACCCATACCACAATAAAAAGTTAAAAAAAATACAAGTTTGCATTTGGGTGAGTGGGAAGGCTTTGTTAGAGCTCTTTGTATGTGGCCAAATCTTAATTTATTACCCTAGAAAAGGTTTTCCTTACTTTATAATAAGATTCCCAGATTACATTTCCTTCATCCAAACAGCAACAATCATAAAATAGTAGTAAAAATAGCTATAATACATGTAATAATAACAACACTTTCTCATTACTTATTCTGTCTTACGCTTACATATTTAAATTCATTTCAACCTCAAAGAAACTTCACACATTACTCCTGTTATTCATTTTCCAGACAAGGACACCGAAGCAAAGATACAGTAGAGACACACAGCTGTAAGGTTAGTAAGCAACAGAAAAGGAAGACCAGTCCAGACTCTCAGGTCCACACTGCCAATCACTGAGCTCTCTCCATCCTGGGCTCCAGTGCTGAAACTGATCGTCCTTTTAGAAGCACCTGCCACTCTTCTACATCCTGTTTGTTATCTTGCTAGGACCATAGCCAAACTCAGCCCAGTGTGGAGGTTTAGATGCTCTTATGGGTACTGACGAAGTTGAGCTGTTTTTGCTAGAACCATTTAGCAGTCAAAGAGCTGCAATCTATATGGTCCACAGCATAGATTTTTATCCTGTATCTGGAGTCAAAGCAACTGCTAAATGCTGCAAACTACAGCCCATTGAATAATCTAGCTGTTATTGTTATATGACATGAGAAGAACCAACTCATAGCTGACTCTCCAGTGTATTTTCAGAGGCAGTAAATCACACAGGAGGAGATTGCTCATCTTTCTCTCACAGAGAATTGATAAATTAGAACCTCATGCTTTTGGATTGATGGTGAAACTCTTTACCACTAAACCACCAGAGCTCCTTGAATAAGCTAGAGTAAATGGTAAATGATAATTTGCTTTGGTGAAGTGGGGGGAGTGGGGAGGTGGTGGTAGTGTTTTAAATGGTGAGGTTGAGTGAGGAAAAAAGTAGAAATATAAAACTTTAATTCCCAGATACTACCAACTGATGATAATGCAAAGATATTAAACAATGTGGATTGTAACAAATTATGGGTAATATTGTGAAGAAAGGAATTTCAAAACACTTAATTGCACTTGTGTAAAACCTACATAAAGACCAAGAAGTAGTCATTTGTATTGAACAACCCACCAGGTTGAGAATCAAGTATGGTATATATAAGAGGGTCATTCCTTTTTCCACCATACACACTGAATTAATATTTTGGGTAAAATAGTCCAAGAAGCTGGCCCATCCTAAGAAGAATTTGGCAGCAAAATTGGAGGAAGCTTCAACGATCCACAATATGCAGATGAAATAACCTTCCTTTAAAAAAATGAAGAAGACTTGAAGTACATATTGCTTAAGCTCACAGACTATAGTAGTCTTCAGTATAGATTACACCTCAATGAAAAGGAAACAAGAATATTCACAAATGGACCAATAAGCAATATCATAATTAAAAAAGAAGAGATTGTCAGGAAGTTGCCAGGATTTCTTTTCACGTGGATCCTCAGACAACATTCATGGAAATTGCAGTCAAGAAATCAAGTGATATAATGCTTTGGATGCACCTGCTGCTGCCAAAGACCTCTTATAAAGCAAAGATTTCCATATAAAGACTAAAGATTTATGAAGTAGAGATTTCCATTTAAAGAATAAGGTGTGCCTTATCTAAGTCATGTTATTTTCAATTGCTCATATTCAAGTGAAAAACGGACCGTGAGTAAGGAAGACCAAAGAAGAACTGATGTCTATGAATTGTAGTATTGGTGAAGAATACTGAATATACCATCAACTGTCTAAAGAACAAACAAATCTGTCTTGGAAGAAGTGAAGGGTGTTCATAGGAGCAGGATGGTGAAACTTTATCTTGCACACTTCGGCACACTTTTGTTATCAGAAGGGGCCAATCCCTGGAGAAGAACACTGCACTTGGAAATGTGGAGGCTCAGCTAAATAGAAGAACCCTGAACGAGAAGAACTGACACAACGATTGGAACAATGGGATTAAGCACAGAACAAAGTATATGCCAGTTCAAGCAGCGTATACATGGGGCTGATATGAATCAGAGCTTGCTCTAACAACAGAAATGTTCATTTACATCACAGTCCATCAACAGAGAATGTCCAAATTCAAGGTGGATTCAGAAGAGACTGTGGCACCAGGGCTATCACTGCTGATGTTAGATGAATCTAGACTGAATTCAGGGAATATCAGAAATATGTTTCACTAGAAGTGTTACTCCATCTCATTAAGGCCCTTCCTCCCATCCTGAAGCTACATTTTTCTTCATATAGACCAGCTTCTTCCATTATTTTCTCAGAATGCAGGATGAAGAGGTAGGGAGAAAGGATACAACTCCGACACACACCTAGCCTGATTTTAAACAATGCAGTGTTTCCTTGTTCTGTTTGGACAACTGCTTCTTGGCCTATAGGCTACATGTGAGTAAGAGTGTTCTGGGATTCCCATTCTTCTCATTGTTATCCATTATTTGTTATAATCCACATAGTAAAATGCTTCTGCATAGCCAACAAAGTACAAGTGAACATATTTCTAGTTGTTTTTTTGAATGGGACAAACATAGGGTCTACTATACTGGGAATAAAAAATTAAGATGAGTCATTTCACATTCATAGTAAAAAAGAGTATTTCAGGTAACACCCTGAACTAAAAGGGTGTCAATGATAGGACAATAACCCTATATATAAATGAGCAAGATCTCTTTGAACACCTATTATACAAATTTATTACTGAAACCAAAGATGAAGAAATTTAGAATTTCCACCAACTTCTGCAGTCTGAAATTGATCAAATGTGCAATCAAGATGCATTAATAAATAACTAGGAATTGAAATGCAAAAGTTGAAACAAAGAGGAAGGACTACTTGGTAGTTTGAAAATAGTCTTGGTGACAGATGAGACTAAAAACCACACAACTGAATTTTATACCACCAACTACTTTTCAAATCAAATATTTTTTTTATTAAAAAATACAACTAACTCTAACCAATGACTGTATACATGGTCCTCACCTGACAGAATATGCAGGAATAAAAATGACTACATCTATGGAAAGAGATAGTGGGGAAGTTCAATAATCATAATAACAAGGCCAGCAGCTGACTACGGAACAGGGCACCAATTCTTCACCTTCAAGTTCAAGATGAAGCCAAAGAAAATGAAAATAAAGTCCATAACAGCCAAGCTACAATTTGGACTTTGTCCCACCTGAATTTCAAAACATTTCAAGAATGGATTTGATACACTGAACATTAATGACCGAAGTCTAGGATAACTTCAAGGATATCATCCATGAAAAAAGCAAAGTCATTAAAAATAGAAATAGGAAATTCATAGGGGCTATGGAAATATTTTGAAACATCCAGTCATGTTGTGACAAATTCTTGGAGTCATACACATAGCGTTTGGGCTTAGAAGGACGGAAAATGGGGGTAACTGAAGAGCTTAGGCAGTGGGTGACATACAAAAATCTAACCTTTTATTGGAAATCATCCCAATTTCAATCCATCATGGACCCTCTTTGCCCCCCCCATTTGCCTCTTTTCTGTATGTTTATATGTTGTTGCTGTTGCATAGGGTTGGAACCGACCCGTAGCTGACCCTCCAGTGGGTTTTCAGAGGAAGTTAATCTCAAGGGAGGAGACTGCCCATTCTTCTCAAGCAGAGCAGCTGGTGGCCTCCAACCACGTGACTTTCGGATTGATTGCAGTACAGCTTCTTGCCACTAGGCCCCCAAAGATATATATGCTTATATAGCATGTTGTTGTTGTTGTTACGTGCCGTCAAGTCACTTGCGACTCATAGCAACCCTATGTACAACAGTCCTAAACTCTGTTCTGTCTTGTGCCAATCTCACTGTCTCCGACACACTCATCCCAATTATCCCAATCACTGAATCAACCCACTTCCCAGAAGGCCTTCCCCTCCTGTGCCTGCCCTCCACCCTCCCAAGCATGATGTCCTTCTCCAAGGACTGGTCTCTCCTTACAACAAGACCAAAGTATGTCAGACGAAGCCTCAGAATCCTTGCCTCCAAGGAGCAGCCTGGTTCAACCCTTTCCTGGATAAATGTGTTTGTTAGCCATCCATGGTACCCTCAATACTCTTCTCCAACACCAAAGCTCAAAGGCATCAATTCTCCTTCTATTCTCCTTAGTCATTGTCCAACTCTCTGACACATAACAAGTGATTGCAAAAACTATGGCCTGTATTAGTCTCTAGAAAGAAACTGTTGCTCTTCAGTACTTTAGCGAGGTCTCTAACAGCAGACTTTCCCATGGCAATATGTCTCCTAATTTTCTGGCTGCTGGTGCCAAGAGTGTTGACTGTGGAGCCAAGCAGACTAAAGCTGTGAACAATCTCAATCTCTTCACCGTCCATCCTGATGCTGCCATTGGTCCAGTGGTGAGACTCTTTGTCTTCTTGATTGAAGGCTGCAGTCCTTGATCCTCAGTAGCAAGCGCATGAGGTCCTCTTCAGTTTTAGCAAGCAGGGATGTGTCATCTGCATAATGCAGATTGTTGATAGATCTTCCACCAATCCTGATGCCGCATTTCTCCTCATAGAGACCAGCCTCCCGGATAATCTGTTCTGCATACAGGTTGAAAAGATATGAAGATAGGACACATCCCTGGCGTACACCCTTCCCAATTTTGAACCATGCAGTGTTTCCTTGCTCTGTTCTGATGACTGCCTCTTGATCCAAGTATAGGTTTCACATTAGCATAATCAAGTATTCTGGGATTCCCATTCATCTCAGAGTCAGCCACAGTTTGTTACGGTCCAAACAGCCAAACAACTTCGCATAATTAATGAAGCACAGATAGACATTCCTCTGGTACTCCCTGCTTTCAGCCAAGATCCATCTAACATTAGCTATAATATCTCTAGTACCACACCTCTTCTAAGCCCAGCCTGGACTTCTGGCAGTTCTCTGCTGATGCGCTGTCCCAGTCGTTTCTGGATAATCTTCAGCAGAATCCTGCTTGCATGTGAAATCAATGATATTTTTCTATAGTTTACACATTCTGTTGGGTCACTCTTCTTTGGAATGGGAACAAATATAGACCTCTTCCAGTCAGTTGGCCAAGTGGTTGTTCTCCAGATTTCTTGACACAACTTATTAAAAATGTATTAATCTTACTCAGTTTAGTAAACTCTGGTAACATGTTGCTGTTTGTGATATGCTATCAAATTGGAAGCAACCCATAGCTGACCCTTCCGTGAGTTTTGAAAGGAAGTAAGTGGCACAGGGAGAGGTTGCCCATTCTTAAAGTGCCAGTAATAGTTTGACTCTACAAGGTGCTCCATGGAAGAAAGATGGGAAATCTTCTCTTAAATAGCTATGTGTCAGTTCTGCCTTGACAGTACCCATCAACATCACCCCCACATTCTGGTATATAATTCATACTGACTTACATAGCTTGGGCATTTATACAGAAACATACACAAGGTAACAGAAGTATCAAATATAATATTATCGTCATGGCTTTATGAGAGCTCGCTCTGCTTGTTCACTGGACCAAAAATCCCTTAAAGCCAGGGATACCAAATTACACTTCTTTATTTTTCTAAGCTCAAAGCAATTAATAAAACAGCTTTGGTTTATTCGGAAAGCATAACTGCTTTTTATTTAACTTTATAAGTATTCATGATATAAAAATAACATTGCTTTTCAAGGCACACACAGCTTGCGTACAGATATGCTCCAGAAGAGTTTCTAATTAAACTCAACTGCAGCTTGTTTCCTGAAGTTAGTCCCCCTTCCTAGCCTTCTTCAAAAATCTTCAAGTCATTAAATCATTGCTTAGTCATTGTTCATATTGAATTGTAGATATAAATTACATCAAAATTAGCCAAATACTATCACAAAAAGAATCTTTTATAGTTCATGTTTATTATCTAAAATGTAGTTAGTGGTTACCAGTGGGCTGAAATGCACTCAAATATCAGGCTTATATATTGTTTGTCACCATCAAGTTGGCTCTGACTCCTGACTACCGTAACAAAACGACGGCACCTAACAAAACGGAATGATTTCCCCCATTCCACACCATCATGATCACTGAGCACACTGTCAATTCTCACTGGAAGTTTCCTGGTTTTCAGTGGTCTTCTACCAAATATGATGTCTTTTTTCCTCACAATTAAATGGCATTTCCAAAGAGGGATGAATTTTCTTTTCCTTGCTTCTAAGGAACATTTGGTATACTCATCTTTTAAGTCTGATATGCTTATTATTTTGGTAGTCAACAGTATCATCCATTTACTCATTGCCAGTGAGTTGGAACCAACACTTAAAGGATCCTACAGCAGGTTGTCAGAGGTTATAAAGTGCACAGTAGACAACTGCTCAACTTTATCTTGCAGAACAGCTGGTAGATTTGAACCCATCTTTGGGTTGGCAGTGCAACTTCTTACCCACTAGGCTACCAGAGCTCCTTCAACAATACAGTAGGTTCAATATTCTTTATCCCATTGTTTAAATGAATCTTAAGTCATCAAAATGCAGATACTGTGTAAGACTATAGTTGTAAAAATAGAATGATAACTAGTAAAACGTCTGTGAGAACTCAACGTGGGGGAGAGGAGTGGGAGTAGAGGGTGAGGATAGGTAGGGGCGAAACCACAGCATTGCACAGTTTGGTAGGTGGATGAGGGGCGCAAGGAAAGATGAAGGATCCTGGTGAAAGGACAGGATATTGTGGGCAAGGTACAATGGTGATTAATTTTATGAAACATAATGGATGAAAATGATTGTACGAAACACAATGTGAACAAAGAATGTGAAACACAAGGTATATGAACTTTGTAAATAAACCAAATAAAAAAAAGATAGTGTCTTCACTTTTTAACAATTAAAGAAATCCTCTGAAGAAGATTTTCCCAAAATAATATTTGATAATTTTCCTTTTCACTTCTGCTTCCACTGAGGTAGACTGTTGATCTAAATAGCACAATATCATTGAGAATTTCCACCCCACCCCCAATTTGTCATAATGCTAACTGTTGGTTTAAGGATTTGGGGAAAAGAGCTCTAAAGTCCATACTTTACCGCCTCATGTGATTAGATTTGATTTGTATATGAAATTTACTTTTAGCTGATAGCATTTTATATGTTGTTGACTGCCTTCAAGTCGAGCACGAGCACAGTGACCCTATGAACAAAAGGCCTGAAGCCCCTCTACAACTATCGACATTTATCAAAGTTCAGAGAGTTTCCGGAGGCATGTTGTTGAGGAAGTGGATGCTACTCCTGCTTCCAAACCTGTCATTGTATGTTACTGTTGTTATGTGCCATTGAGATGCTTGTGATGTGCAGCAGCTCGGAACCCTTCCGTCCTGAGCCAATCTCACTAATTCTGACACACCAAGCTGCCTTGCCCCAGTTACTCTATTAATCCATCTCATTCGGGGTCTCCCTCTCCTGAGCTGTCCATCTACCCTTCCGAGCATCATGTCTTTCTTCAAGGACCGATCTCTCCTGGCCATGTGCCCAAAGTAACTGAGCTATAAAGGATATTATAGGTATAAAGATATACTAGAAATACTAATCTCTGTTGAGATAATAAAGGCCCATTTTCTCTTCCATTATCTTTTCCTGTGGGCACACCAGCTATGCTTTAGGGGAGCAGGGGGCTCAGGTTTTGAATAAAGCAAACCAGCTCACACAATTTGGCAGCTTTCTGGGTACTATGCCTTTAAAGTTTCTTTTCTCAACTTATAATTTGAATCTTTTCTAGCATAATGTGATCTTTTCCCCACTTAGAGTTAATTTTCAATACTTATTTACGTCCCCTGATCTCAGCTCTCCTTTGACACCTGCAATATGGACTCCACTGTGCTTCCAAGAACAGCAAATGATGTTCCTCATCTCATTTTCTATCTCACAGCAGCAGTCTGTACACATACGAGTTTCCACATTTGAACAAGCTGATACTGTAGTCCAAGTCTGTCACATATTTGGAAGCATTCTTCTCAAATGACCTAAAGGCACTGGTCGCGTCGCTCTCACCTTCTTACTGTAGACCCGGTTCAATTCTTTGCATAGTCTAATTCCTGAACAACTGCCTGACAGTGTAGGCTGAAGAGCTGGTACGATATGAAACACAGTTCAGTAGAGCTTTCAGACTAAAACAAACTGAGGGAGTAAGGTCTGGAAATTTGCTTCCAAGACTCATAAAAGGAAAACTCTATGGGTTACAGTGTTCCATCTGCATTCACTCACGGGGACAATACAGATTAGGCAGTGTTTCTTTCAGCTCTGCATGACAGCTAATAACAACGAGGCTCTTCCTGGGCTAAATAAAGACTATTGGATATAAGATTTCCTCTCAATGCATGGGTGGCCCATACATCTGAATGCTATCCACAGAAGTCCCTTAAAGGCTTCTCTGAATTCAGTCTTGCCTTGACAATAGGTCTCAGGGGCATAAATAATATTGCTGTAAGAGCAGTAATAAAAAATGAAGGGAAAAAGCTAATCCATAAAAATCACAATAAACATCATATAGGCCCTGAACTAAGCAGAAATGGGTAGATAGCTCCATTCTGGAGTTTAGGGAGTAGAGGCTCTAAGTAATTAACAGATCTGCTCAACTGATTTAGTGAGAAGAAATGAGACTCGTATGGAAGGACCAGACTTCCAAAAATCTATGCTTTTCTACTTCATGCTCTTGTAGGTGGGACAGGCCCTCATAACCACCCCTGTTTTAGGTTTTCCAAATTATGCTTTGTGTTTTTGAACAGGCATTTAAACTTCTGCCAGTTACATACAGCAGAACAGCTGCTTTTCTGCTAGGCACGCCAGATGATGAGGCCTTTAATGCAATGTGATCAGAAGACTTGATATAGGGCTTTCCATATGCCTTAGCTTAATGGACCTGGGCAAGTAATTTTACTCATTTCCTCCTCTGTGTCTCATCTCTACTTGTAAAACAGAAATTTGTTCAGTTTCACAGCTGATGCTTTTTGCATCTATGTGTTAACTACAAAAGTATCACTTTCTTCTAGAATATTAAATAATCATTTACAATACTTTGTTCATTCTTAAGTGCAATACAAAAGTTCTGGGCATTTCTCATCCATAAACACTTTGAAGAACCTTGGGTCCAGTGAAGAATTCAGGCCAACCTAGATATTAATAATTGCCGATGTTATTGGTTAAGTGTCCCCTTCAGTCAGATTATGATCAGTCTAATAATTTAATTCTGCTTATAAAGGATCTTATACAAAGGGACATATGCAAAGTCTTTTCTAGTGTAACTCTTTCACACTGTAGGTATAAAATGGAACTTTAAAAAGTTAAGTGGTTTGGTTGAGATCAGACCTCTTGATAACTGGGTTAGGATTCTTTCAAATTCCCTACTACTGGTTTACCATCAGGTAAAATAATTTAAAGTGCTAGTAGTTGTGGAAATAAAGAGACTTCAATCTTGACTTTGGAGTGGTATTTCAGAAATTCGATATACCAATGGCAGAGTAGAATTACTCCATAGGGTTTTTAGGGATGCATCCTATCAGAAGTAGATAGCTAAATATTCCTTCAAGGTGCCTATGAATAGGTTTGAACCACCAACTTCTGGTAAGCAGTCAAGTACTTAACCATCATATGTACTAACCTGTGACTCTTTCCCCATCTTGTTGTTGTTAGGTACCATTGAGTCAAATACTACTCATAGTAACCCTACGAACAAAGATCTGACCTCAGTCCCGTCCTGCACCATCCTCACACTTCCTGACACACAAGAGCCCACTGCAGCAGTCACAGTATCGATTCATCTGGTTGAGGGTTTTCCCCTCGTTTGACGATCCTCCACCCTTCCCAGCATCATGTCCCTCTCCAAGGGATAGCACCCCTTATCAGCATGTCTAAAGTACGTGAGGTGGAAGCCTCATCATTCTTGCTTCCAAAGAACACTCCGGTTATACCCTCTCCAAGACATATCTGTTTGCTCTCTTGCCATCCATGGGATGTTCAGTGCTATTCTCCAAGACCACAGCTCAAAGGCATCCCCTATCTTAGATCCCATAATTATTGTGAAAAGTAACTGAAGTAAAAGAACAGAAAAACACATTTCATGTTGTTTGTAGATCAGAACTCTCCTGCTTTCCCGCTCCTGAACATACTGATCCATAAATATGAGTCAGTTGTGTCATATTAGGCCATCTAATCGTTAAACTAAAAGGTGTAGATTATTTCTACTCAGTAGTAAAGTCAGTACTGTTGTTAGCTGCTGTCAAGTTGGGTATAATTCATAATGACTCTACAAAGAGCAAATAGAAAGTTTACTCTATCGAGTTTCATCCTAACATTCTTCACCATGTTCAAGGCTGTGGTGGCAGACACAGCAGTGTCAGTCCATCTCACTGAGGTCTCACTGAGGGCTGTCTTCTCTTTTGCTCTCTACTTTTCCTATTTTATATATATGAAAAGTTATATAATTTTATTTATGTGTGCATGCATGTATGCATGCTGAAACTCAGGAGGGCCTAAAGCACTTATTGTGGAAGGTCAGGGACTGCAGTCTTCAGTATGGATTGAGACTCAGTATCAAGAAAACAAAGATTCTCACAACTGGGCCGATTGGTAGTATCATAATGGATGGTGAAGAGATTGAGATTGCTCAGTTTTGGTTTGCTTGGCTCCACACTCAATACTCTTGGCAGCAGCAGCCAGGAAATGAAAAGACGTGTTGCAATGGGAAAGTCTGTGGTTAGAGACCTCTTTAAAGTGCTGAAGTGCAAAGATGTCAGTCTGGAGACTAAAGTGTGCCTAAGACATGCAATGGTCTTTGCAATCACTTGCTATGCATCAAAGAGCTGGACAATGACTAGTGAGGAGAGAAGGAGAATTGATGCCTTTGAGCTGTGGTGTTGGAGAAGAGTACTGAATGTACCATGGCTGCTAGGAAAACAAACAGATTTGTCCTGGAGAGGGTGAAGCTGTGCTGCTCCTTGAAGGCAAGGATTCTGAAGCTCCATTTGACATACTTTGGACATACTGCAAGGAGGGACAAGTCCTTGGAGAGGGACATCACGCTTGGGAGGGTAGGACAGCACAGCATAGGAAGACCCTTGATGAGATGGATTGATTCAGTGACTGGGGCAATAGGGGTAGGTGTGTCAGAGACAATGAGATTGGCACAGGATAGGGCAGAGTTTAGGGCTGTTGTACATAAGGCTGCTATGAGTCACAAGCGACTCGATGGCACATAACAACAACAGCACTTATTTTTTTTAAGAACTTGTGCCTCCTGAAACAGATGAGAGACTGAATAATGTAAAAGTGATGTATGATAGGGTATTATGGTTATCACAAGAGTCCACAATTAAGGCTGCATAGTGGAATGTACTTGGGGTGGAGGGAGGGGTGCGGAGGGATTGTGTACCAGGGAGGGAGTCTTTCTTTTACTTTTGAAAGAGAGGAGCGAACTGGAGGGCGGGGGAAGAGGGCTGGGCGGGTAGAGAAGTGCAGCAATGAATGAATGGAAATCCAAATTCTCTGTAAATGTTCATTAAAATTATAAAAAGAAAAAACAAAGAACTTGTGCCTCCTGACAAAATGTCTAATGGTCTAATGTAAGGGAGCTGAGGTTTCATTATCCTTGCCTCTAAGGAGCATCCTGGTTGCATTTTCTCAAAGATAGATTTATTTGTATTTGGGAAGCTGGTGACATATTCACTATTCTTCAACAACACCATAATTCAAAGACATTGATTCTTCTTCAGTCTTCTTTATTCCCTGCCCAGCATTCTGCATTTGAATGAAGAATATCATTAGTTGGATCAGGTGTACCTTAGTCTTTAAAGTACATCCTTGCTCTTTCACACATTAAAGAGGTCCTTAATATCAGATTTACCTATTGTGTCATTTGTTTTGTTTTCCTGATTGCTGCTGTGATAAGTGTTCATTGTGGAGCCAAGTAAGATCAAATGCTTGTTAATTTCTATCTTTTCTGTGTCTATCACAAAGCTGCTTATTGTTCCAGTTGTGAGGATTTTTGTTTTCTTGGTGCTGAGGTGCAATCCATATTAACAGCTACAATCTTTGATTTTCTTTAATACGAGTCAGGATGGAAAAAAATATCTCCAAATGCATATGTCATCCAAGAATCCTCAATATAATTAACAATGACATTATAAAAAAAGAATTAACTAGGATTTCTCCAGTTTGTGTCAACAATATGCCTTGGCAGGAGAAAGACATGTGAAGGCTCAGAAAAAGCCAGCACTTGTACACTGACTTTCAACAGCCATGTGCTGTAAAGTTAAACTGTCCATAAGTTGTTACTAAGATCACCAGGCTTTTCTTCCAACATGTCTCTGGGAGCACTGATGGCCCAGCGGCAAGAAGCTGCACCGCAATCCTGAAGGGGCACACAGTTCAAATCCATCAACTGCTCTACGGGAGAAGAATGAGCAATTTCCTCCTGTGTGATTAACTGCCTCTGAAAACCAACTGGAGGGTCAGCTAGGGGTTGCTTCTGACTTAGCGGTACACAACAACTACTTAACTATTTATGCCACCCAGGGAGGCCCAAATGACATCACACTCCTACTGCCATCAAGGAGATTCTGACCCAAGCCATACACAAACCTTAGGTTTCTAAGGCTGCAAATCTTAATGGAAACCACAGAATGGCTGATGGATTCTAACTGACAAACTTTAAGCTAGCTGTCAAATAAGAATCAAGAGATGCTCTTAAATGATGCCTAGATAAGGAAAATATTTATTTCAGGCAGCATGCCATTGTCTTGCTCATGAACTGCCATTTATCTTAATAATAAACACTGAAAATTTTTAATGTTGCTATTACCTCCTCCTCCTCATCATCTCTTTATTAATCATAATATGACCCATGGCCACAGACAGCATAATATTTGAGAATAAAATAGAGAGACTGGCCTACGCCCTTTGGCATACACTAACCTAAGAAAGGAAGGACTTTCACACTCGACTTTTCTTGGTTCAGAGGAAATAAGCAAGGAGGATAGGCCTGTTCAGAGCCTTAGGCAAAGTGCTAACCTTGTTTGCTGTGCAACATGTACATTTATCATTTGATCACAGAACACAGGTGAGGAGCAGAGAGTCACAGTTTCAGGTCAGCTGTCCTAACACTTTGGTCAAGGGCAGTAACTTCAGCATAATTAATGTGGCCCGAAGGATTTCAGATCACCACAGAACCATTAGTCAAATTTAGTTAGCCTTGCTTGTGTGTAATTAATCACCAAGCCCAAGAAAGGACCGGCTTTTAAATACTGTATTTACCAAGTTTTAATTTCTCCCAGACTCTGACCCTCCAGGTTTAGAATTAAAAACATTAGAAAGAAAATTATTTCCAAACTTTTATGCAAGTTATAAGACAGAACAACTTCTAGATCTTAGTTCCCTTTCCCAGGATGCTTAATGAAGCCTATGCTCAACCCTGTAGCTCAACTTTTCTATCTTCCTTTTTCCCCAACTAACATCCTTCCTCTAGGCTGGAAATCTCAAGCTGTTTGAACCTGTTGGGCCATTTTCCTTGGATTGCCCATGATTTTTGAAAGTGCTACTACTTCTAGTGCGAATATAGTTATTCTTTTTCTTTATAATTTTTTATTATTTCCCCCCTGTATTGTTCTATTAAGTGAGTGTTCAGATGGATCTTTATTACCTCATTTGTAGAGTGAAAAATCTCAAGATTTTTAAAGTGTCTTGCAAGCAATCTAATTTTTCAAACTAAACAAAATTAAAGTTTAGAGGTCAAATTGCAGGCCCACGTATAATAGTAATAACCAATTTTTAGCTCTGATGGCATAGTCCTTAGGAAATTGCAACTAACCCAAAGGCCGTGCTTCTCTAATGGTTTGACTCCACCAGGGACTCTGTGTGTGGAGCAGGGGGAAAGGTTGCAGCGTGGGGACAGGCAATTTCCTCTCATGTGATTTAGAGGCTCAGAAAAGCCTCTGGAGGGTAAACTATTAGTAGTTTCTGACTCAACACTGTTAGGGACACACACCTGTCCCATGTTACCTAGTAAGAATTACTAGGCAGGTAGCGTAAATGATCCTGCAAGTATTAAAAGAAGATGGAAAGAGTATACAGAGTCATTATACCAAAAGGAATTAGCAGACACAGAAGAATTTAATGAAACAACACATGAGCAAGAGCCTGTGGTAACGAAGGAAGAAGTACAAACTGCTTTCAAAAAATTGGCTAAAAATTAGGCAGCAGGAATAGATGGTATACCAATTGACTTATTTCAACTAACAGATACTGCCTTAGATGTGCTCATCAAGTAGTGCCAATAAATCTGGAGAACAATAACTTGGCCAATTGACTGGAAGAAATCTGTATTTGTGCCCAAGGTGATCCCACAGAGTGTGGAAATTATTGAACAATATCATTAATATTACATTCAAGCAAGAGACCGCTTAAAATTATCCAAAACAACTAAATCAGCACATCAACAGAGAACTACAAGAAGTTCAGGCTGGGTTTAGATGGGGTCATAGTAGTAGGGATATTGTAGCTAATGCTACATGGATCTTGACTGAAAGCAGGGAGTACCAAAAGAATGTCTGTGTTTCACTGATTATGAAAAGGGGGTTGACTATGTAGACCATAACAAACTGTGGCTGAAACTGAGAAGAATGGGAATCCCAGAACACTTGATCATGCTAATGCAAAACCTATACTTGGACCAGGAGGCATTCGTCAGAACAGAGCAAGGAAACACTGCAAGGTTCAAAATTGGAAAGGATGTATGCCAGGGATGTATCCTTTCTCCATACCTTTTCAATCTTTATGCAAAACAGATTATACAGGAGGCTGGGCTCTATGAGGAGAAATGTGGCATCAGGATTAGGGGAAGACTCATCAACAACCTGCGTTATGCAGACGGCACAACTCTTCTTGCTGAAACTGAGGAGGACCTGAAGTGCTTGCTGTGGAAGATCAGGGACTGCAATCTCCAGTGTGGATTGAAGCTCAACATCAAGAAAACAAAGATTCTCACCACTGGGCCAACTGGAAGCATGATAACGATGATTTATCCTCTTAGTGTTGTTATTATGTGCCTTCGAATTGCATGCTACTCATAGTGACCCTATGTACAACAGCCCTAAACTCTGCTCTATCCTGTGCCAATCACACTCTCTCCGATACACCCATCCCGATTATCCCAGTCACTGAATCAATCCACCTCATAGAAGGCCTTCCTCACCTGCGCTGTCCCTCCACCCTCCCAAGCATGATGTCCCTCTCCAATGACCGGTCCCTCCTTACAACATGACCAAAGTATGTCAGACGAAGCCCCACAATCCTTGCCTGCAAGGAGCAGCCCGGTTTAACCCTCTCCAGGCTGAATCTGTTTGTTTCCTTAGCAGTCCATAGTACATTCAATACTCTTCTCCAGCACCACAGCTGAAAGGCACCAGTTCTCTCCTTCCATCCTCTCTAGTCATTGTCCAGCTCTCTGATGCATTACAAGTGATTGCAAAGACCATGGCCTGCATCAGATGCATCTTAGTCTCCAGAGAGACACAATTACTTTTCAGAACTTTGGAGAAGTCCCTAACCGCAGACCTTCCCATGGTAATGCGCCTTTTAATTTCCTGGCTACGGGTGTCAAGATTGTTGACTGTGGAGCCAAACAAACTAAAGCTATTAACAATCTCAATCTCTTAACTATCCATCCTGATGCTGCCAATTGGTCCAGTGGTGAGAATCTTTGTCTTCTTGACATTGAGCCTCAAACCATATTGAAGGCTGCAGTCCTTGACCCTCTGCCTTGGAGGCAAGGATTCTGAAGCTTCGTCTGACATACTTTGGACATGTTGTAAGGAGGGACCAGTCCTTGGAAAGCGACATCATGCTTGGGAGGATGGAGAGGCAGCTCAGTAGAGGAAGATCCTTGATGAGACGGATTGATTCAGTGACTGGGATAATGAGGGTAGGAGTGTCAGAGACAGTGAGATTGGCCCAGGATACGGCTACATGGGGTACATGGGGTTGCTGTAAGTCACAGGAGATTTGATGACACATAGCAACAACAGCAGCATCATAATGACATAAGCATTATTTTGTGGATGAGGAAAATGGGATACCAAGGGATGATAAAGCTTGCTCATGTGCTCTAACAAACGGCCCTAACATCTCCCCCAGGGAACCTGATGCCCAAACTCAGATTGTTATCAACACTTCTACCTTCCTTGAGTGTGGTTCTGTAGCTTCCTCACACCTTTCAGAGTCGTGAATTTGGAAAATAATTTAGTGGCCCACTTCCATGAACTTACTGAGGTTTTAGGATTTTCAGTTTACCTTCACATTTCAGCTAATGGTCATCAGCCTAAAGACCATGAACCTAATAATGAAAGCATGACTCCCACCACCCCTCTGAGTTTATTTTCCCTCATAGGAATCCTCCATTAGTTTCTGAGGCGCTACATCTTAATAGGACAAACCTGTTCCTTTCTGTCCTGAAGAGCAGAGCATGAATTTTAACCTCTCACCTTTCAGTTATCAGACCACCACTTAACACCAGAGATCCTTAATAATGGAGGCAAGACACTGTCAACCAAGAATGGCTTGTCGACCAGTCTTTCTTACAATCAAAAGGACAAATACAGTATAAGATCACTGTTATAAAAATTGGATGGACTCAGAAAGAGGAGGAGAGAACATGAAAAGAATGGACAGATAACGAACATTACACTGAAACAGATGAAGGGAGGGACTATCTGAAAGGAATGGATGATTAGATTTTATATGTATGACAATGAACAATATGAAAGAAGAAGTGCATTACAAAGTGAATTGAAGGAGAGAGGAAAATGTGCATTGGTGAATGAATGAAAACCCAACATTTCTGTAAACTTTCACTAAACTCACAATAACATAAACCCCAAACAAACCAAACACAAAAATCAAGGTGTGATGAGGACCGTATCAATTTAGTATCCACTGTGTGCCCTCTTTTAACACAACACTTCTGAATCTACATCTCAGGAATGAGATCTTCAGAGCTGAGTCCAGGCTTGTTGGTGAGGAAGCATTATCAGTTCCCTATTCAATTATTTTGTATCTGTAAAGACATACTCTTTTGAGATGGAAGGGTGAAGTCTGGTAATGAGCCAACTAGCCATACAATCAACACAATGTCAGCTGTGCTTACAAATCAATGCCCACATACTTAGTGAAGCATCTGTAAGATCACTCTGGCCAAATACTACTGATAAAAGTATAAATAAAGAGGAATGAAACCTTGGAGATTATAGAATCAAGGGCCAAACAATCCATGGAGAAATGAGACCTCAAATTAAAATACGTGATGCTGTAATATTTGTAATTAGGTGTCGATATAAATAGTGAAGAGTTGACTTTATTTATAATGTTGACATAACTTTCTCTATAATATTTTGCAAATATTTAAAAAAACAGATTAAGAGGGTTTTTTGGGGGCTTTTACTTTTTAGGTAATAAAAATAAGCCATAGGAAAAAAATATCAATAACAAAGAAAGAATTCAAAATTATTTTACCTAAAAAAAAAAGGACATTTTGAGCTAACTGTGGTTTTAGTTAAGGTTTAAAAAACTGGATAGAAAATAGAAATTCTAGAACAATCCATAGGCTGGTCATCCCTGAAGTCTATGCATAGCCAAAGGGGGGAGCCAGAAGAAAGGTATTTTGACACTGGAAAGGAAAACCCCTTATAAACAGCCTATAGATACCCAATGGCATTCAAGAGATATTTTTGTGTGCATGTATGAGGATGCTCAATTTTTCATTTTCAATTCAAAACTCAGAATTTATAAGGCCAAAAATGTAGGTGGATATATTGTCTAAAGTTTGCCATCTAGTTACCAAAAATCATGAATTCATTCAACAAACATTTATTGAGTACCTACATGGAGGCTGGACAGTGTTTGGTGGAGCTCCCCGGTTGAAACAAGCTTGGAAGCAGGAATGGCATCCACTTCTGAAATAGCCTGCCTCTGGAATCTCTATGAACTTGGAGAAACTATGAAAGTTATAGAAGTGTTCAGGTCTTTCGTTCATAGGGTCGCTATGAGTCATCTACGACTTGACAGAATTTAACAACAACAACACATGGAGGCAGTCAGACATTAATGGTAGTGAGAATATCTGTGAGTCAAAACGAAGTTCCTCTCTTACATACCTTGGAAAGCAATGGACAAAGAGTTACCTGGGCAAATATATGTGTTAGAAAGGTGTAGGCAATAGGGCAGAGAGGTAAGATGTAGACAGGGGCTGTCCCAGCAGATCTTTGCTAGCTAGGTAAAGGATAAATGACTTCATTCTAATAACTTAAGCAGGCTGCCCAGCAGAACTGGGGTGCAGATTATGGAAATATTACATCTGATCTGTTCAGATGTTTGTTTAAAGCCTCTCTGGCTTCTGTGTAAAGACAGGTAGGACAGGTACGATTAATGTAGGGATGAAGGCAAAAGAGTTAGGAGGCTATGGCAGGAGAAGTGAGGTTTGATACAAGAGAGAAACAGGTCACTATGGGAGCTATTAAGAGTTCAAAAATTAATAGTACTTGATGGAGGAGCAAGTGAAGGAGAGGGAGAACTGAAGATACTGTAGCACCATTCACTAAAAATCCCTGGATGGAGCAAATGGTTAGCACACTGTGATGGCACCTTAAAAGGTGGAAATTTGAGTTCCCCAAGAGGTGCCTTAGAAGAAATGCCTGGTAATCTAGTTCTGAAAAACCAACCACTGGTGCATATTCCTATTTTCACGGACATGAGGTCACTGTGAGTAGGAATCAATTTGATGACAACTAGTTTCCTGGTTTGTTATCTACTAAGAGGACCTGACTTGGCCATGCACAATGATGTAATATTTGTAAAACAGCCTATGATTTATCTTGTTTGGATTACTAATTTCTGATATATTCCAGGCATAATCTGATGACTAAGTGATTAATATTTTGTTATATTAAATCATGTTCCCCCTTTATTGGCCTTATAATACATCATTTCAATATGATGGTCACTAATTTATTACATTATACATTTTGATTTCTACCACATTTCTATATTTTTAAATAATTGTTCCACCTTTTCTAAGAGCTGAATTTCAAATGTGCATTTATTTTAAAGATTAGCCACAGAATGAAGAGATGACTTACAGAGCTGAAAGTCCTTCGTGAGTGTGGGAACAGAGCTATGTAAATGTCCGGACCTGCTTATTTGTACTGCCCACTAAATAAGAAAAAGAAAAAAAAAAAAACCAACAAAAAACACACCCAAACACCAAAACACCAAACCACCAAAAACCACCATTAAGGTTCAGACTGGCAATTTAAAGTTGAAAGGGAAGAAATCTACACAATCATGTGCCCTTCTTTTGGTTAAAAAAAAACACAAAAAACAAACAAACACAAAAAAATGCAACACATACAATAACATAAGACAAGAGGACACTTGAAATTTACAGACAAAAGCAAAAAATCACTTCCAAACAAGCAGGGTGATTTAAAGTCTGTATACACAAGGAACTATGACACTTTGCGTATAACGAGATGTGTTATGTAAGTTAATTCTTTTTTTTTTTGAAAAGTAAAAGAAAAGATTCTTTCATT
>NW_006399980.1:2873426-2885359 GCF_000299155.1 Elephantulus edwardii | reverse complement strand
ACTTCACTGATTTCATCTCCTTGTCAAAGATCAGTTGACCATAGATAGATGGGTTGATCTCTGGATTCTCAATTTGATTCCATTGATCTATGTGTCTTTCTTTGTACCAGTACCATGCTGTCTTTACCACTACGGCAGTGTAGTAGGATTTGAAATCAGTTACTTAAAGAGCATTTAATTTATTTTGGGGAATTTTAAAACAAACTATAATTGTAGTTTCTGTTATTAAAGAGCTTTCATTTAGTAAAACAAGGTGACCCGAATGTAACACATCATTATCTCTTTCTCTTCCTTAAAATACAAAACCTAATGCTAAAAAACAAGTATCAAAAAAAATCTATTTCTTCTGTATAGTTGGTTTTGAACTAAGGCTACCTCTTCCTCTTCTTAGGAGGTTGCTCCTCTCCTTAACATCAGTCCTGCTAACACACTAGGCATTTGACAAGATCCCATCTAGCTCATTTTCCCTTTTCAAGTTTTCATTTCTACAAAGTTGAGTAATAATGGTGTAGAGGGGAACTGAAGAATTGAGACTGAATCCTAGCTGGTCACTCAAGTGAGAGCTTGATTAAGCCTATTAATCTTTCAGAACCTGTTGGATTGCCCATAGAACAGACATTGTATTACTCACCTCACAGGAATGTTCTGAAAATCAGACAAGAGGTTATGTGTGTATGTTGGGTTCCTGAACTGATTCTTGTTCATATTCTTAGCAAGTCTCAAGTCAACAGAATCTCATTTTTTCTGCACAGGATGATTATAATACATACATATTATGATAAGCTGGTGGGCTTGAGAAAATGCTTCTTTATATTTCCACTTACAGTTAAGGGCACTTCAAGTCAGCATAATGAAGTGAAATGCTTATTAGTGACAATGACAAAGCAGAAACCAGGTCTCCTACTATATGTGCCCAGCACTGAGCTTCATCCAACTTACCATAAACATTTTTGTTAATTAAATACTCTTAACATATAATCCTGAGCATGATCTTCCTCTGATCAAAAATTTTAAGTGATTATCTAATGGCCTGGCAAGTAAAGCTAACTGTGCTTTCCAACACTTGGCCTCTTCTTGCTTCGTCTGCATCATCTTCCCCTGGGCAGCCTGCCATCCACCACGCAGGTTACCACCCACCGTGCAGGTGACTTGTTATGCTGTGTATACACTACATCATAAACTTCAGGAGGGCAGTGACTGCCTTCAAGAATCCCAGTATCTAACCACACACTTTCACTAGATAAATGAAATAATTATTACAACCAAGAATACAGTAATGACTTCAGGATAGTAATAATATTTCTATTAACATTTTAAAGGGAATTCTGGTAGTCTAGTGAGTAAAGAATTGGGATACCAACCCAAAGGCTGCTGGTTTGAAACCATCAGCTGCTTTGTGGGAAAAAAATGAGCAATCTATTTATACCTCTGTACAATTTATAACCTCTGGAAACCCTCTCGAGAGTCAGCTATGAACTAGTTCTGACTTGATAACAATGAGTGAATAATGTGAATAAGTACATATAATAGTTGTTGTTGTTGTTGTTATGTGCCGTCGAGTCGCCTGCGACTCACAGCGACCCTATGTATATAATAGTAGAAAAGCAAAAAGAAAAACCATCAATTAAGTCATTGCTCAAAAGCAATTCTGTTGTATTCTGTATTAACAAAACCTCATAACAACCAATCATGCTATATTATCTTTATCTCATCAGACTAACAAAAAGACTCAGAGATTAAATAACTTGCCTTAGTTGACTGACGCATTAATTTCTACTTAACGAAAGGTATTACAGAATAGCCACATATCAGGTTGCCCTGGGTTCTAACAGAAAAGATAATGGGTTTAAATTTACCCAAAGAAGCCTCAAAAGTTGTCCCAGAAATCTGTTCATAAATAACCACGCAAAGTGAAAAGTGTATAGTGATACTCTAATATGAAATACACTGAGTCAGAATCAATGCAATAGCAACCTGCTTGGTCTACCATGTGTCCAGTTTTGCTCTGGGAGTTGGGGAAGTAAGGCACAGCTGCTTCTATGTAAACAATGTCCTTGCTTACATGAAGTTGATATTCTAGAGACAGAAAACAGCACTCACCAAACAAATAAGATCATGTGAGAAATTGGTAAGTGGTAAAGGATAAAAAATGAGAAAAAAAGATCACCTCTGTGGGGTTTGTTATTTTAGACTAGGGTATGAATGAAACTCAAATCCTCATTTCTATTGCTAGAACATAAGTGAAGGGTTCACTGAAGAGGTATCAGGTAAACAGGGCCCTAACTGATGAAAAATATGAACCACTAAAATGAAGAGAGACAATGTTTTGGAAGAGAGAACAGTAAGTTCAAAGGCCTGCAGGATTAAGTGTTCTCAATGTGTCCAAGAAATAATAAGACAGCCAATGTGTTTCAGGGCAAAGGTGCAAGAAGGTGGAGGGGAAAAAAAGGCATAGGGAGTCACATCAGGCAGAATACCATAGGCGTGATGGAGTCTTTTATTTATCCTCCAAAGGAAACTAACTGGCAGGCTAGCGCTATGCAGTGACAGGATCTGTCCTGAATTTTAAAAGGAGCTCTCTAGCAAAGATGGAAATAAGGAGATCAGAATTTGACTCACAGAGACCCTCTGAACAGATCTTAACTATGCCTCATCCTCAGCCTTAACATCACCATCTCTTATATGCCTCACCCTACTGTTGCTGTCACTGCGTGCCATTTCATCTTATCGAAAGCCTTCCTCTCTTTCCCGACATGATGTCTTTTTCCAAGTACAGACCACCATCCTTGCCTCTAAAGAAGCCCTCTGGTTGCACTTTTCAAGACAGACTCATTTACTCTTTTAGCAGTTCATGGGATATTCAGTACTCTACTCCAATACCAAAATTTAAAGGTAGGAATATTGAAATAATGCCTGTGAGAGATGACAAAGGAGTGAGAAAAGACTGGATTCGGACTGACTACATGTGGAGTATGAGAGAGAGAAAGGAGTTTTGGGTTAGTCTAAGGGTTTTGATTTGAGAAATAAAGTAAGAGAGACAGAGATGCATAAATGGAGCTACTTGGGGAATTAATGATTCATTTTATTCTACTGAATTTGAGATGCCTGTGAGCCATGAAAGCCAAACTTATGAATTAGTTGACAGTTGGATAGGCATATGATTTTTTCAATGAAAAAGAAAATAGAGGCAGAGTTTGCACTTTGGGAGTTATCACTATATGGGTGGTATTTAAGCCATGAGACTGTAGAGATCACCTCAGGATTGAGTAGGAAGGAAGGAGAAGAGGAAGGTAGAAAAATGGGGAAAGAGGAGGACCCAAATTGCCCTGTAAAGGGAGGAAGATGAAGCAGGGTAACAGAGAGTGAGAAAAAGTGCCTAGTGAGGTAAGTGAAGTACCAGGTGATACTGCATCCTGGAAGTCAAGTGGGGATGGCTTTGAAAATGAGGGTGGTGACCACTTGTATCAAATGCTGCGGAAAGGTCAGGTAAAACCAGGCCTTGTAATTAATAACTAGGTTTGACAATATGGAGGGCACTGGGTGAGCTGACAAGAGCAATTTTACTGTGCTAAATTGATCAGAGAAGACTGGACTCCCCCAAATCCAGGGTTGGCCTCCTCCGAGGTTTACAACCTTACACACTTCACGGCTGCCCTGCTCTGCTCACAAGCGCTCCTCTAGCTCTATCTTATATGCTTCCGGCTCCTCTCCTTACATTCTGACAACTCATGTGCTCTCCCCATCAGAGAATCTTTTCCAATCCTTTCTGCCAAATTTAACTGACAGCATTTAGTTTGTTTTAGAAGTACTTAGGAACAACTACAGCTACATTATGTGATGAGTGGACGAGTCCTTAAAAGGATGTGAATCAAGAAGCTTGCCCTGTGAATGTACACAGAATATGACAAGGCACTTATAAAAGGCAGATATTAATATCGCTACTACTAGAGGCAAGATGAAAATTTCTAAGCAAGAACATCCCAAAATAGTAATCCGAAAGCACAATCTCATGGGGAGATGGTTGGTCTGCCGGGCTAAGAAAAGAATGGTGTAGCAATCCTGGGTGGTGAAAAGAGCACGCGATGGTGGGTTGGGAGATCTGGGCTCTGTGCCCCACTGGCACTGAGCAGCGTGACCTTGGGTGAGGCACTTCTGGGACTTACTTTCTTCACCTATGAAATGAGCAGATTGTATCACAACATATCAAAGAACCTTCCACCCACCTTAGTTCATCGGCAAAGCACAAACCAATGAGTGATATTAGGAGCTGTTAGTGCATATGCCCTTTGTCTTTGTGTAAATGATACAATCTATGAGGAAAAATCTTAGGTGTCTTTGAAACAAAAGTCTTGGCAGAGGCACATTAAAAACTTTATTTAGTAGATTAGAAATGAAAGGTACATAGTGCAGTGGGCTCCCTCTAATCTCAAAAACCTATTCTTTTCTCTAGTTTTTCACTCACCCTTTTTTCCCCTCTGGAGCTCTAATTCACACAATATTCTATAGACCTACAAAGGTTCAAAGACCCTTGGTAGTACTAATTGTTAACAGGCTCATGTGCTAACTGAAAGACTGGAGGTTCAAATGCTTCCAGAAGTGCTAACTGAAGAAACGTCTGGTGATGTGGCTGGTGATACCCTTTTGAAAAAAAAAAAATTAATCTCTTACACTCATTGCCACTGTGCCAGAAATTACTCAAAACTGATCCTTCAGTGAGTTTTCAGAGGCTGTAAATAACACGGGAGGAGACTGAACACGTCTCCCGTGGAATGGTTGGTGATTAGCAGCATGACACCTTAGATAATCTAGTTTAAAGAGCAGACTCCATCCTGGCAGTGCTAATTCCAAGTTCAGAATTTGTACTCAGGTAATTAGCTCAGTTGGTTTTGGTCCAGTGACTTCTATTCTCTCCACCTTCTTTTGATGCTTCCTGAATCATTCAACATTCTGCCCATAGCATCGCTGTAACCCAAGCCTTGCATTAATTCTTCTGTTTCATTCAGCTTGAAAAGTCAGGAGAGCCTTCTTTCCTTTTTATTTTCTAATTCTAGATCTCTGCATTTTCCATTTTAATAGTTTTATTTAGCTTCTCCAAGGTGCCCTTCAAAATCTTCAAGGAAGAAAGCCTCTCATCCAGGTGGATAGACACAGTGACTACAGCAGTGGGCTTGCGTGTGTGAGAGATTGTGAGCTTGGCACAGAATAGGAAGGGGTCAGATCTGTTTCTCATAGTGTCACTCATGTGTTCATAAGGCCTTTCCTTAATTGTACTTGACATGATCGTACCTAACAACAACACAGTAGTCCAACATGTCAAGGTTGTCCTAGGAAAGGACAGACTGAACGGAGGGATACCTATTAGCAAGGTGATCAAATGGCTTAACTAAATGGTGAGGTGAGCTGAGCTGAGCATCAACTGGAACAGAAAAAAAGAGATGAGGTCAAGGCATTGCCTAAAAGGTTTCAGGTATGAGTCCCATTTCTCCAGACGTCTGGATATAGGAGAGGTGGAGGAGAGGCTCTAAAGGCAGTGTGGTATGTGAAGGTATAAACAACGTTCATGGGATGGGGGCTCCCATTTTGCCCCAGAAGTCCATGAAGTCACACAGAGCAATTAATATCTGAACTGGATACAGTCCCCCTTTCCACCCTCCTCTGCTTTGCTCTCTGAAAGCTCTGCAGGAGGCTGCTGTTTATGGGCCACAAGGGCGGGTTTCCTCTCCCTGTAACTTCTGCTTGGACATGCCAATGAGGTGACAAAAGATCAGGGAGAGTTGAGGCTGGAGCAGAGCATTACTCCCTCACTCAAGGAGCTGGGGCACTCTTTGAGTTAATAGTCCTTGTAGTCTGTTCAGCACGTTTCTCTCTCTGGCGTTCTGCTAACCAGTCCCTCTGTTAGTCTGGTGTTGTTACTGTGTACCTTTAAGTTGGAACTGACTCACATCTGACTCTCTAGTGGGCTTCCAGAGACTGTAAACAGCACAGGAAGAGACTGCCCATCCTGCCACAGAGCAGCTGGTAGTTCTGAACCACATGCCTTTGGGATAGCAGCACAGCTTCTTACAACTAGGCCACCAGAGCTCCCTCTTCAGTCTAAGTCAGGCTAAATAATGTCCTGGCTGACAACTGTTCTGCTGCTTTTACTCCTGGGATCCTGCACACCTTTCACTCATCTTTATACTAAGTTTCTATTATCCCAGTTACAAGGAACTCTGATTATTTAGTAAGGAGTTACATTGTCTGTCAATCCAAATGTAGGTGTTTGGAATCCACCAACTGCTCTGCTGCAGAAAGATGGGCAATCTCCTCCTGTATGATTTATAGCCTCTGGAAACTCACTGAAAGGCTAGTTATGAGTTTTTTCTGGCTTGATGGCACATAACAACATATTTTCAGTTTCAGTGTGTATTTCTTTCCTTCTGGGATCTTCAATGGTCTACTCTCTAATTACTGCTAAGTCAATTCCAACTCCTAACACCTTGCCTTTGGGTTTTAGAGGCTATAAATCTTTATGGGACTAGAATTTTTGTCCCTGCAAGCCTTCAATATGGACTGAGGCTCAATGTTAAGAAGACAAAAATTCTTACCACTGGATCAATCGGTAGCATCAGGATGGATGGCGAAGAGATTGAGATTATTCACAGCTTCAGTTTGCTCGGCTCCCCGGTCAACACTCTTGGCACCAGTAGCCAGGAAATAAAAAAACGTATTGCGATGGGAAAGTCTGTGGTTAGGGACCTCTCCAAAATACTCAAGAGCAATAGTGTCTCTCTGGAGACTAAGGTGCGCCTGATACAGGCCATGGTTTTTGCAATCACTTGTTATGCATCAGAGAGATGGACAATGACTAGGGAGGATAGAAGGAGAATTGACGCCTTTGAGCTGTGGTGCTGGAGAAGAGTATTGAATGTACCATGGACTGCCAAGAAAACAAACAGATTCATCGTAGAGAGGATTAAAACAGGCTGCTCCTTGGAGGCAAGGATTCTGGGGCTTCGTCTGACATACTCTGGACATGTTGTAAGGAGAGACAGGTCTTTCGAGAGGGACATCATGCTGGGTAGAGTGGAGGGACAGCGCAGGAGGGGAAGACCCTCTATGAGGTGGATTGATTCAGTGACTGGGGTACTCGGGATGGGTTTGTCAGAGGCAATGAGACTGGCACAGGATAGAGCACGGTTTAGGGCTGTTGTACACATAGGGTCGCTATGAGTCGCAAACGACTCGACGGCACATAACAACAACAACAGCAACAACCCACAGAGAAGCTGGTGGATTTGAACTTCTGACTTTCTGGTTAACATTCTGACATGTTGCATACTAAGTCAGCATAACTGGTATATAGAACTTTGGAAAAAAAAATCAAAACCCTGCAATTTGTTGGGACTTCTCTACCTTCAATGGTAGGAACTGTGCCTTGCTAATCTAAGCTGTATCTCTCATCTCCAACTGCCTAACACAGCTTTAATTTATACTCAGTAGAAGAGATGTTGTTGAGTTCATTCTGATGCATGATGAGCTCATGTGGACAAGAATAAAACTGCTTCCATCTGATTTTGAAAGGTACATTTTTGAAAGTAGTTCATGAGGCCTTTCTTCTAAAGTGCCTCTGGGTTGATTAAAATCTTTAATCTTTTGGTTAACAGCTGAGTGAGTGGATTCATTTTAGTTGTATAATGATTGATTATGAAATGATAGTAAAATTTCTCCTCGATACTTCCATTAGGCACCTTTCTTTTGACAGTAGTTGGCTTCATGTAGCTGTTTCCTGACTAACCCACAAACAGTCCATGTCCCTGGAAAAACTACCTAGGGGAAAGAAAGGCTGCTGCTGTTATAAGCTGATGAGTCAAACTGACTTGTAACTAATCTTCCAGTGTGTTTTCAAAGGCTGTAAACTGTACAGAAGGAGACTGCCCATCTTGGTCCTTTGGAGCAGCTCGTGGATTCAAATTGCATGGCTTTGAGTTAGCAGCACAACTCTTTACCCACTAGGTCACCAGAGATTCCCTAAAGAAGGGGGTGCATCTTGATTTCCTCATTCACCTGACAGCTGTTTTCACCTCACTGTTACTGAATCAAGGTGCCAAATGCTACAATAAAGCATTCTCCTATCAAATAAGTCAAAAGTCCTGTGCATGTAACCTCAAAAAAGATCCTAAATCTGTCAACAAATTACAAATGAAGGTAAAATGATATAACTTCACATGGTTGCTGGAAGACTAAAAACAAATGTGAAAACAATATACTGCATTTCCCATGCATAGAATACATTAATGACAGCAAAAAGGAAAGTGCATTCGCTTCACCCCTCCACTATCTGCATTCTTTGGCTTGTCTCATGCATTCAGCAAAATGAACAACATGGTAATTTATTGTTGGTTGCCCTCAAGTTAATTTTGACTCATGTTTGTCAAAGGAGAACTGGTCTCCACAGGGATTTCAAGGTTGTGCTCTTTCAGAAGCAAACTGCCAGGCCGACCTTCCAAGCTGCCTCTGGGTAAACCTGAACAATCAACCTTTGGATTAGTAATCAAGTACTTAACATTTTGTACCATCCAAAGACTCAATTATTATTAAAACTTTTCTAAGCAAAAATTCCTTTCAGATACTGCTACACATACTGTACATTTTATCTCATTTAGTTTTCATAAGGACTGTATGTGGCCTCTCCTACCTTCATTTCACAGAAGAAAACAGGGAAAGAGGTGAAGTAATTTATATGAAGTCAGGAGACAATTTATAGCAAGGAACTGGAACAAAAGTTGTGGTGTTAATCACGTTCCTGTACATTCTCTCTCTCGGTTACCTGACCTGTGACAATGTGTCAGGATGAACTATATTTGTTTAATCAATATAAATTGGCCACAGTTACTAAATATGATGTAGAAATTATTAAATTATTAACAAGTTTATACTCTTACAGAATTCTAATTCAGTTCAGGTGTTGTACTCTAAAATCTGACCTTAACTGTGTTTGGTGGCCTAACCTATATTCCTTTTTTTTTTTAATTTAAAAAAAATTTTAACAAAAATTTACTAAAATGTTACATTTTCATTCATTCACTATTGCACATTTTATCCCTTTTCCCTCCCTTCCCTCTCTCCCAGTTCACTTTAAAAAAAAAAATATTCATTCATTGTTGTACAATTATCTCCCATTCCCCTAGTCCTCTTTGCTATATATCGCTTATTATGGGCTGTTGTCGTACATACAATGCCTAACTGTATATTCCTTTTAAATAGCTCTTTCTTTAGTCTGTTCCAATGCATTGTTCATTGTCTAGCCACTGTTATCCTACTCTCTTCCAAACCTTCTATGTCAGATCTGCTTTCTAACAATGGTGCTATGTAGTATTTGTCCTTTTGTGACTGAGATAATTCACTGGCTTATATTCTTAATATCCCCTGCACTAGTGTTCTAGATGCAGACTCACCTGAACTTAATGCATGCTCCACTTGCTCCATGATCACACCTGGCGAGGTGGTGGTGGTCTCGGTGTCTATCAGCTCACATGTTACTTTGGCTGGCACAGTTGCTTGGGATGTTGTCTCCTTCGTTGCT
This sequence comes from Elephantulus edwardii, assembly GCF_000299155.1. Lineage (NCBI taxonomy): Eukaryota > Metazoa > Chordata > Mammalia > Macroscelidea > Macroscelididae > Elephantulus > Elephantulus edwardii. The sequence goes on along the minus strand of NW_006399980.1, from coordinate 2,875,794 downwards.
AGCTCAGTAGTAGCATGTGAAGTGGGTATGTGGCTTGAGCTGTGTTGTTCTGTTGCAGATTCTGGTGAGGTTGAGGTTCCTGGGAGCTTGGAGCTGGTCCCACCTGAGGTGTGGTCCAGGGTGACAGAGACAGAAGGAATTTCAGGTGGTTGGGTTGATGAGGACGAAGGTGATGAGGCTGGAGTCTGAGGAGAGATGAGTGTGGGAGACTCAGAGGGTGACTTGGCCCCTGTAGGCGGCACGCTTATTTCAGAAGTGTTCAAGCTGTGGTCAGCTGGTGTAAGTGTTAAGTGGATGCTACCACTTGTTGGGGAGAAGTCCGGAGATGAATGGTCTGTGCTTGTGCCTTCAAATTTCGAAGCTGGCTCTGTGACTTCCTTCTCCCTGGATTCAGTGTTTTTGAAAACCGAAGATGTTTGGGCTGATGATGTCACTGGTAGCAATGAGTTGCTGTAAGAGCCACTGGTAGGGGATGTGGTGACTGCAGTTGTATTTTGTAGTGAGGTTGTCCAGAGGGATGTTGGTGGGGAAATTTTCGGAGGAAGAGAAACAGGAAAAGGTGTAGAGGCAGGCAGACTCTCTACCCTCAATCCTGTAGAAAGATCAAGGGCAAAGAGGTTAATATGTGATAAACTGAGATGCAGGTCTATTACAGCAATGCTGTTTTTTTATATATCTGTATAGTCTTGACCATACCATGGACCACCAAGAAAACAAATATGTCTGTCTTGGAGAGGGTCAAACCAAGTTTCTCCTTGGAGGCTAGTATTTTGAAACTCCATCTCATAGACTTTGGGAAAATGGCCAGGAGGGACTGGTCCTTGGAGAAGGACATCATGCTCAGAAGGATGGAGGGACAGTGCAGGAGAGGAAGACCCTGTATGAAACGGATTGACACAGTTTCTGGGTCAATGGAGTTAGGTGTGTCGGAATCAGTGAGACAGGCTCAGGAGAGGGTAGGCTTCAGAGCTGCTGTACAGAGGGTTGCTATGAGTCGCAGGTGACTCAATGGCACATAACAACAGCAACAGATAGTTTGTCTGTCTATCTATCTATCTATCTATCTATCTATCTATCTATCTATCTATCTATCCATCTATCTATTATCTATCTATCTATCTATCTATCATCTACCTATTTAGTATTCTCACACATTTATTTTTATGTTTCACTGCATTACTTAATCTGAAGGTTATATGTTTTTCCCTTTCCTGTAATCCCTAATTGTTCTCCCCTTTCTTTTTGTGGGACTCTTTGAACAATGCCAGTAAAGATTCTGAACAGCTAATCCAAAGGCTGGAAATATACGTCTACCGAGGGCTGCCTCTGAAGAAAGACCTGACAACCTATTTTCAAAAAAAACTGAGCCACTGAAAATTCTTTACAGCACAATCCTACTCTGGGACACACAGGCTGTCATGAGCTGGAGATGACTTGAAGGCGGCTCAGGAAGAGCAGTAAGAAGGTTAGCCAACTCGTGTTCAAGCATATGTGGACTAAACCAATCTTACCAGAAAATGTGTTCATAAAAAGTGAGATCCTCTGGGAATTTGTCTAGATTGCTGAGTAGTCCAAGCCACAGTTCTCCAGGGATGCCAAGAAAATTGTGAGAATGGAGAGGGTATGTGGTTGGCACAGCAGAGCCCTGATCGGCTGTTCCCTGCCAACCAGAGCCATCAGTTCCACATTTATTCAGAGAGATGGAAAGGATATGGGAATGGGAATGTAATGAGTAAATGTATGACTTTCTTTGTGGAGGAAGAAAGAGGAAAAGGGCCTAGAATAAAAGTTCAAGGGCATGCTGGAGTATCTGACACAGTCTTTTCAAATTTCAAATGAAAAATCTGAAGTTTGCAAATACTATCTGGGAGTCTCAGTTCCTCCAAATTCTACTGCAGAAATTTTCATATGGTATCATTTTGCTCAATGTTCTCCTTTATAGTTAACAAAATTTAGAGTGAGGTTGATTGTCTACCTCCTGCCCCTCCTCTTGCCCATTCTTCTCCTTGCCTACTTTGCTTCCTTTCTGTCCTCCCTTAATTTACTTATTTGCATCCCTTTGACATGTATTTAATAATCGATTCTATGTGATGATGTTGTTACATGCCATCAAGTAGCTTGTGACTTATAGTGACCCTATGAAGTCTGCCCTCTCCTGAGCCAATCTCACTGGCTTTAACACTCCTGTCCCCATTGTCCTAGTCACTGTATCAATACATCTCATCCAGAGTTTCCCTCTCCTGTGCCACCCCCCTACCCTTCTGAGCATGATGTCCTTCAAGGATTGGTTCCTCGACCCAGGAAGAGCAATAGTCAGCCATCCACCGCGGAACCCCAGAGGAGCGAAGACTACCTGCCACTGTGCGAC
>NW_006399980.1:2840260-2867014 GCF_000299155.1 Elephantulus edwardii | reverse complement strand
GTCCATAGTATGTTCAAAACTCTTCTTCAGCACCACAATTCAATGGCATAAATTCTTTTTTTTTCCCACCATCCTTAGTCATTATCCAGCTTTCTGATGCACAGCAAGTAATTGCAAAGACCATGTTCTGGATCAGGCACACCTTAGTCTCTAGACAGAATCATCGCTTCTCAGTACTCTGGAAAGGTTCTTGGCAGCAGATTTACCTAATGCAATTCGTCTTTTGATTTCCTGACTGCTGGTGCCAAGAGTGTGGATTCTATGTGATAACACTCCACTATACATAAATCTTATGCATTAACTTTGCCTATAAATTCATTCTTATAATATTTTACTGTGTTTTTGATGAAACTTTACACAGAAAATTAAGTTTCCATTAATAGTTTCTATAAATACTGATCAGTGATCACAATTAACTTTGCCCAGAATGTATAAACATCCTCATTATTTCCACTTTGGTGTTCTATTTCCTGTCTCCCTTTACCTTCTCATCATGACTTTAGGGTAAATGTTGGCTTTCTGGTCACATACTAATTATTTTTTAAAAGATACACAGTATTCACTGGTGCTATTTTCTGTTTTATGGCTCAATCTGTATTTGACCTGAAAGATGACCTCTGGGTGTGATTTCAGCCCAAAATTTAACGGGTAACAGAAGTAGTAATATTAGTAGTTCCTCCAATTCTTTACCAACAAAAACCCTTTGATCTTTCCAAGCACAGTGTTGTACATTTTTCTCCCATTCTATCTGGGACCATCTATTGTGCCTGCAGTCAGAACAGTTTGTAGTTGAGGTCAGGCATCATTCCGCCCTTCTTCTCCCAAGAATAGTTGAGGCTTCAATTTGTTTCACTTTCTTTGAATCTATTTTCTTTTTTGAGTATGTGGTTTCTAGCAGAGCCCAGATACTACTCACCAAATTAGGATGGAGAATATAAAGTTTACGACCTATTATGCCATTAACCTAGTTATCCATGAGACTATGACCCTGAGCCTTCAAATCCAGTTAACCAACGCCACAAAGTGTGTATATGTAGAAATAGGAAGTCTTTAACTTCTTTAACTGTGGTCTTGTGTGGTGTGTGCGTGTGTGTGTGTGTATAAAAAACAAGAATAAATTTATATACCTAGAGATACTCATATACCTCCTTCTACACATTATTGTTCTTAGGTGCCATCAAGTCAAGTAGAACTCATAGTGACCCTATAAACAATCAATTTTAACACTGTCTATTCTGGGCCATCTTCCCAATTTCTGACATACTCAAGCCTACTGCAACAGCCACCACATCAACCTGCCCAGTCAAGGGTCTTCCTGTCTTTTGCTACCCCTCCACCTTCTCAAGCATATAAAGGGGTGTGTGTGTGTGTGTGTGTATTTATATTTGGAGAAAGGAAGAAAGTTACACAGGTGTTCAGGACTTTTGCTCAGAGGGTCGCTATGAGTCACCTACAACTTGACGGCACTTAACAACAAAACAACTACACACACACACACACACTCTCTCTCTCTCTCTCATGTTACCATTTCTATATATGTTGTGTGTGTACAACAGCCCTAAATGCTGCTCTATCCTGTGCCAATTGCACTGCCTCTGACACACCCATCCCAATTACCCCAGTCACTGAATCAATCCACCTCAATCCCCTCTTGCACCATCCCTCCACCCTCCCAAGCATGATGTCTCTCTCCAAGGACTCATCTCTCCTTACAACATGACCAAAGTATGTCAGACGAAGCCTCAGAATCCTTGCCTCCACGGAGCAGCCTGGTTTAACCCTCTCCAGGATGAATCTGTTTCTTTTCTTGGCAGTCCAGGGTACATTCAATACTCTTCTCCAGCACCACAGTCCAAAGGCATCAATTCTCCTTCGATCCTCCCTAGTCACTGTCCAACTCTCTGATGCATAACAAGTGATTGCAAAGATCATGACCTGTATCAGATGCACCTTAGTCTCCAGAGTGACACCATTGCTCTTTAGTACTTTGGAGAGGTCCCTAACAGCAGACTTTCCCATCGCAATATGTCTTTTAATTTCCTGGCTACTGGTACCAAGAGTGTTGACTGTGGAGCCAAGAAGACTAAAGTTGTTAACAATCTCAATCATATTTTGAGGGTGTTTTGGTTGTTGTTGTTGATATTATTGCAAAATTATAATTTTGCTTTCTGTGAATTCAATCTCAATTGTATTCTCACACCCTTTGTTGTTATGTAATATCAAGCTGATGACTTCTCACGGTGACCCTATGCACAATGGGTTCTGAACCCCGCTCTGGCCTTGTGTAATCATTATCTCTGGTAAACTGGAGGGCCCTGGTTACAGTCACTGTGTCAATCCATCTCGTTGAAGGTAGTCCTTTCCTATGTCTGTCCACCACCCTCCCAAGCATGATGTCCCTTTCCAGGAACCGGCTCCTTCTACCATCATGCCCAAGTATGTGAGATGAAGCTTCACCACCTGGGCCTCCAAGGAACAACCTGGCTGCATTTTCTCCAAGACATTTTTTTGACAGTCTATAGGATGGATATTAATTACTCTTCTCCAGCATCACAACTCAAGGGAATTTATTATATTTTTTCTCTCATTCACAGTTATTGCCCAATTTTGCCATGTATTTAAAGAAATTGAAAAGATCATGACTTGAGTCATGTGCACCCTTGTCTTTAAACTGATGTTGTTCCTCTTAGGTACTTTAGAGAGGTCTTCCACAGCAGATTTCCCCAATGTAACATAGTTTTCTTTTTTATTTCGTGACTGCGATTACCAAGGGTGTTCATAGGATTTTCACCTTAGGAGGATTAAGGTGAGTCTGATTCAGGCCATGGTCTTTCTGATCACTTATTATGCATCTGAGAGCTGGACAATGAATCAGGATTACAGAAGAATTGATGCCTTTGAGCTGTGGTGTTGGACGAGAGCAATGAACATCCAATGGACGACCAAAAGAACAAATATGTCTTGGAGAGGGTGCAGCTGGAGTGCTCTTTGGAGGCAAGGATCATGAGACTTCGCCTCTCATACGCCAGGCATGTTGCTAGAAGGGGCTATTCCTTGGAGAGGGACATGATTCTTGGAAGGGTGGAGAGTCAGTGAAGGAGAGGAAGACCCTCAACCATGTGGACTGACATGGTGTCTGACACAATGGGCTCTAGTGTATCAGTAAGTGTGAGGATGAAACAGGATAGGGCAGGCAGGGTTCAGATAAGTTGCACTCAACCCCATAGCAACTAACAGCAACAATTACCCAGGCTGTGGTCAATTTCAATCTTTTCTCCATCTATCATGCTGTACCCATTGGTGGTTGGCCCTGTAGTAGGGATTTTCCTTTTCTTTGTTGAGATGTAATCTATGCTGAAGGCTGTAGTCTTTGTAGTCTGCAGCAAGCATTTTAACTCCTCTTTACTTTCAGCAAGCAAGGTTTCATCATTTGCATAACACAGTTGTTGCCGAGCCTTCCTCTGTTCCTGATGCCACATTCTTCTCCATAAAGTCCATTTCTCAAATGACTTAGTTAGCATACAGATTGAGTTGTTTGTTGTTATGTGTCGTTGAGTCACTTGTGACTCATATGGAGAAAGGATATAGCCATGACACACACCTTTCTTGATTTTAAACCATGTGCTGCTTCTTTGCTCTGTTCAGACATCAGTCTCTTGGTCTAAATATAGATTTCACATTAGCACAACTAAGTGTTCCGGGATACCCATTCTTTTCAATGTTAGTCAAAATTTGTTGTGATCTGTACAGTCAAATGTCTCTGCATAGTCACTACTCTGAAAGTGGGTTTGCTTTTCTATTTTGGTACACGGTTCCCTCATCCATTCTGCTGCTTAGTTAAAAACTGAGACATCACTGTAAATTAATTTCTCTCCATACATGACATCAAACGCATGATGAGCACATTACTTTGAAAATATATTCCAATACAATTGCTTTTAATCACCTCTTCCATTGTCGTAACATCACTTGAGCAACCACTGTCACTCGTCTCCATGACGGGAGCAATCTATTAATTGGTCTTCATTTTTCCTCTCTTTCAGCCAATATCATCTTTAAACAATTGCAAATCCGTTTACGTTACTTAATTGATTAAAACACTCTAACTGATTAAAACACTCATCTTCTTCAGCTTAGATCAAGTTCAGGAATTGTTCCCCTCCGTCATTCCATTCCATATTGTCTCTAATTAAATGCCACCTCATAAACCAGAATGTTCCCTGGAGTCAAGGATTCTGAAGCTTCGTCTGACATATTTTGGGCATGTTGCAAGGAGAGACTGGTCCTTGGAGAGGGACATCATGTTTGGCAGAGTGGAGGGGCGGCAAAGGAGAGAAAGACCTTTGATGAGATAGATCGATTCTGTAACTGAAGACGTGGGAATAAGTGCATTTGAGATGGCTAGGTTGGCACAGGATAGAAGAACGTATAGAGCTCTTGTACATAGGGTCGCTATGAGTTGCAAATGACTCGATGGCACATAACAACAACAACAACAACAACAACATCCTCAGAAGCATCTTCTAAGACAATACAAACTGAAATAAGTCCTATTCATTAGCACTTTGCCCATTATTGTGTTTCTTCATAATAATATTATCTTCCTGAAATGCTGTATTTATTTGTTCACTTATTATCTCTCTTTCTTCTACTGGTTTTCATTCTCTATAGGAGTGCAGAAAATTGTCATATTCAATGCTATTTCTCCAGAACCTTGGACAGTGGTTAGCTTTCAGTAAGTGTGCAGTAAATATTTACAGCAGGTGGGGAAAGTGGAAAAACAAACAAATGCAATGAACTTAAGAACATTATTCAGGTATACTCTGATCTCTCTACCACCTTCTACCACTTAATTATGGCTACATCTATTACACCTTCCATAGTCATGGTGCCTGCTTCATGTGATTTAAGGGTAGAAGTACTGCTTTAAAGAACAAATTCTTGGTTTTGACCATTTCTTTCACAGCATAAGTTTATGAAGCCTATGCCTGATGCCTTGTCACTATTCATCCTGTATACTCTGAAGAGATTTCCTTGGGATAACCTAGACATTAATGGCCAAGTGGAATCAAGATTCTGGGAAAACGCAACATGGGCAGAAAGAGGCAGAAAAGATGCACAGGGAGGCATCCAGGCACTTGCAATAAATTCTGCCTACCTCATTATTCTATTGTACAGTGGAGTGGCTGACGGAACGTTGTACTACAAAATGTATACAGAAAACACCGTGCACTATTTCACTGAAATTAACTGGGTTTTCATAAAAAATAATGGGATAGAAAATAATTTTTATTTTATCTGAAAAGTTAGTCAAAACTGTAATAATAACAATGTATATAGACCTTTTTTAAGTAAACCAGTATAAAAGAAAAATTGTATATAACAAGGCTGTAATAATAGAATTATTACCTGAATACACAGTAATAAGTGAACAAATAAATATAGCATTTCAGGAAGATACTACTATTATGAAGAGACATAACAATGGGCAAAGTAAGACCTCAGGGCATGCTGGTTTTATGTACAGTCAAATCAGAACCACCTCCCAGCTCACCCTTATGTCCTTTAGGTTTTCAGGGGCAGTTGAATCATATGGAAGGAGATTTCTCATCTGGCTCCCATGGAGAGGTAGATGGATTCAAACCACATGCCTTTAGAATGGCAGTGCAGTTCTTTACCTGACTACCCGAGCTCCCTGACACAGACCACATAATATTCCATGATGCTACAGTAATCATAAAGCAGCCCTGAGGTTATAAAAGTTAGGTTCTCACTTTATAACCTAAGTTGTCAGTCTGAACTCACCTGGTGTTTCATGGGAGAAAAGATCTGGCCGTCTGGTCTAGTAAAGATTACTGTTTAGGTAATTCCAAAGGGTCATTCTACTCTGCCCTACAGGATCAATATAGGCAGCAATCAATTCAATAGCATACAGACATGACAACACTGTGGTCTTTTGGTCACGATGAATTTTCAATAGTTAAAACATTTAATTTCTCTGAATCTTATCACAAATGTATTAATCTTATTTGCCACAAATAATGGCAAATATGTTTCTAAGTACGGTCATCAATTTAAAAAGTGTCCAGCAACGTGTTAAGACACTAGATCTTCAGTTGTGGCATTTCAATCTAATTGGCACTCCTCATACATGAGCATAACATCAGATGATGGGCACAAAGCAGAAAGAATCTCAGTCTGACATTAACTGAGACGAAAAGTAAGAGCTAAGTAATGAATGAGTGATAAAGAAAGGAGGAAGAATTAACTCATGCCAACATTTATGGAGTAGCCTCTATGTCTATGACCTTTTCCTTAGAGAGTTCAGTATCTAGAAGTAAAGAAAGGACAACTAACTTTGACAGGTGAGGTACAATTGCAGCCTTGACAAGAGATTTATAAATTTTATATGAGGATCACAAAATGTAAAAATATACAAATGCTACTTTCAAATGTCATTCAGAAAAGTCATACAAATATGACATTTGAGTTAGTTTTTAAAGAATGAAAATACACAAGACGCCATATAAAGTCTATGATTTTTCAGGGTGACACTCATAATTTTCAGAAGAGTTAAAAGCTGAATCTGGTGGTAATTATATTATTAATGAAGATATTCATTTAATTCTTATCAGACTCCATTATTCTAACTTCCACCTTGCCTGCTTCCAAAGAGAACTGGATGTGACCAATTACTTTCTACAGCTTTGTATTAGTACTAGCTTGCAGCATTTTTCAATCTAGTTCCTGTTTCTAACAAGCCAACAGAGGAAGTCTGGTGGTATAGCTCATAGTAAGTTGCACTGCATAAGAAGCTCCTCTCTGGTAGTTTGAATTCTGCATGTGACTTTTTGGAAGAAAGATGGACAATCTCACATGTGAATTACAGCCTCTGAAAATGTGACGGAAGTTCAGCTATGAGTTGGTTCTGATTTGGAAACAACAAGTTGAGTTGAATAAATCAACAATGCATAAAATTGTGTACTGGTGTTGGTTATCTTTATCAGTAAGGAACTAGTAGCTTCTACTTTGCTGTATGTCATGATCTGTCTCATTCTTCTGTTTGAGGGCTGATCTTCCTTCAACATGAAGATAAGAATAAGGGTCAGCCAAATGAAGAAAACCCTCCATAAAAGACTTGGAACAAACATACCAACGGTCATGGAAAGACTCGGATCTGATATTTCCTTCTGTTATACTTAAGGTCTTCTCAAGTCAGAGCTGCTGACAACCCAAAGGCACGTGGTTTGAATCCACCAGCTGCTCTGTGGCAAAAAGATGGGCCATCTCTTCCCATGTGGTTTACTACCTCTGAAAACTTGTTGTAGGGTCAGATATGAGTTGGTTCTAACTGAACTGTATGCAAGAACAGCAAGAAGCAACAAAAGCAAGGTGGCTGGTTTGTGGGCATTTAACCTTCAAAGTTTGGTATTACGATAGAGCACAGTCTATTGCTAGTTTTGTTGTTAGGTGCCATTGAGTTGACTGTAACCTATAGAGAACAGTAAGAAAATATCATTTCTTGTGTTTCATATATAGGATTTGTATTTGCACAGAAATACTTAACGGTAAGTTTACAGGTAAGACTACATAGTGTCTTCACTGTTGTTAGGAACTATCTGTCAACTCTGATTTATAGTGACCTAGGGTTAACAGATTAAAAATCTATGACTATTTTCTCAGAAGTTCAAAAGTAGCCTAGAACTAGAAAGAGACGGTGCAAAGCTTCCTTTGGTAGATGAGAAGAAACATGTGGAGAAGGGAAGTAGCATGAGGAAAAAATAGGCAAGGTTAGCCTGCGAGAATGATTGAGACCTAAAACTTGCACTTTTTTATTCCAGCACCCCACATCGTGCCCCAGGACTTGAAAAGACCAGTGACATTTACTTAGCAAGTTTCACAGTTAAAAAGGAGAAGTCCACATGGAGACTGGGCAGCCGATATAATTGAAATAATTTAGTGCCCCTGAATCCCTTTCTGCCCAAAGTAGGCTTACTGTCCCTTGAATAAAATAATAAATATCTTGAAAAAATATCAGTGTTAACAGGATCAAGAAATGGAACCCATTAATTCTTAACTTAGAGGTGAATGAGCAACTTCACAAAACAAAGTGACAATGCCCAATACATGTGTTTCTTCTGGGGTACTAACAGGCCCATTCTTGTCAGACAGGTTAACTCAACAAAGGAAATGAATTAATGAAGATGGGTGGTCTCCTGCACAGTCACAACCTAGCTGTCAATGAAGGCTTGCATGTTGTTATGGTGTTGAATGGGCCTCAGCAGTTTCCAGGCTAAGATGGACTAAGAGGAGAAAGGCTTGTTGAACTACTTCCAAAAATCAGTCCATAAAGATGCCATGGATCACAAAGGTCCAAAGAACAATCAATTGTAGGAATAATGCATTTCATTTCATTGTGCATGGGATCACCATGAATTGAGCTGATTGAATGACAACTGACAACAACAATGGCATGATGGTCAACTCAATTTTAAATTATCTCTTGTATGCTTACAAAAGGACTTACTGCAAAAGATCAAAAAATACAACCTTCAGTATGGATTGTATTTCAATGTCAAGAAAACAAAAGTACTCAGCACTGGATTGACCGGCAAAATAGTGATGGAGAAAAGACTGAAAAAGTCCCCAACTTCATCTTGTTTGGATCCTCAATCAACACCCTTGGTATCAGCAGTCACGTGATCAGGAGATGTACTGCACTGGAAAAGTCTGTAGTTAGGGGTCTCTCCAAATTACTGAGGAGCAATAATGTTAGTTTGAAGGTTAAGGTGTGCCTGATTCAGGCCATGGTCTTCTCAATCACTTGTTATATACTTGAGAGCTGAACAACGAACATAGATTCAGAAGAACATCTGAGCTGTAATGTTGGAGAAGAGTACTGAATATCCCATGGACTTCCAAAAGAACAAACAACTATGCCTTGAACAAAGTGTAGCCTGACTGCTCCTTGGAGGCAAAGATGATAAAATTTTATCTTACATACTCTGCGCATGTTGCTAGGAGAGGCTACTCCTTGGAGAAGGTCATCATACTTGGAAAGATGGACAGTCGGTGAAAGAGAGGAAGCCCCACAAGGAAAGGCACTGACATAGTGGCTACAATAATGGGTTGAGCAATGATGGAGACCATGACAACGGTGCTGGATTGTCTGATATTCAAGCCTTTTCTTCAGATAGTCCCTATGATTAAGTAGTTGACTTACCGCTTACAGCTAATAGTAACAATAATGAGACAATGTTCAACTGCCTCATAGGGTTTCCAAGTCTGTGAAACTTTACAGAAGATGACTGCCATATCTTCTCATGGAGCAGGTGATGAGTTCAAACTACTGACCTTCTGGCTAGCAGTCAAATGCTTGAATCATTCACAACCAATGCTGAGAAAAAGAACAGAGCACTGTGGAGTAGAGTGGATTCTGCAGATGAGCCTCTTGTTCCGGCTCAGGGGACTTCCATAATACTGCTCTGCCACACTAACAGCATGGATGATGACTGCCTGAACCCTGTCCTCTTCCCCTAGATTTCATTAGCAGTAACCCACGTAAGTTCCAGAATCCCAGGCAATGTGACTCCCTGCACTGTTCATCTCCTCATTTTTATCTCCTAGCTATGTACTCTCCTGCCCTCAGCTTGTCATATACCTGAGAAAATACATAACAGCTTTGGCAAATCTGATGAAACGTGATCAAAACACAGTCAAGCCCTTTCCTGTTGTTGCCAAGTCAGCCCCAAGCATTCCTTGTGGCTTTTGTGGATCAAGCCAGGTCTGCCTGACAGAGCAGGGCACCCTGGCTGTTACAAGTCTGAATCTGAATAGTTGCTACCATTTATCTCTATACAGCCACCACAATGAGTGTCTGAAAAGGTCAACTAAACCCTATAATTATCTTCAAGGGACGGGAAGAGGAAGGGAAGCCTGTGCTGGGTTCTCACTTCACTGAAAACATCAAATTCTCACTTGTTCTGTGAGGCTTTTCATGACTTGACCCCTAGTTCCCCATCAAGTCCTCACACGCGCACCCCTCCTCCTTCAGGTCCTTCATTTACTCTAGTTCACAACATAGATAGTTCTTTTTCACATCTTTCTTTTTCAAGTATACTTCTACTCTCAGTTTCAAGTTATCATTTTTTAAAATCAGGTCTTACCTCTGTTTGTGTATAAAAAAGATATTCAACAAAATATTTGCCATTTCAACACATTATTCTTTCATGTACAATTCAATTCTATGCTGTTGTTGTTGGGCATGTCATTGAGTTGGTTTTGACTCCGAAATATTCTTTGTCAACACCGTAACTCAAAGGCGTCAATTCTATTTTGGTCTTCCTTTCTCACTGTCTAACGTCTGGTGGTGTAGCCTTTAGGGAGCTGTGGTGCTAACTCCAAGACCATGCCTCCATGGCAATTAGAGTTCACCAATAACTCTCAGAGAAAGATGGGTAATATCATCCTGTGGCATTTACAGCCACAGAAAAATCTGTTTGAGGGTCACCTATTACCTATTCTGACTCAATGGCAATGGCTTTTTTTTTTCACTGACTCACTCTCCAGCTTTGATTAATTAATGACATAAGAAAAAAATCACTGACCTTAATGGAAGACCTGTGACATTTTACTATGGCTGCTGCTTTTGCTACCACTAATAACAGTAATGCCAAAATCACTGCCACCAAGTTGATTCTGTCTCATAGTGACTTCATTCTTAGCTATGCCTTTTATGGAAGCAGGTCATCAAGTCTTTATTCTGCAGTGCTGTTGTATGAGTTGAAATAAATTTTTTTCAGAGATTATAAAACAGAAGCTCGAAAAGTTAAGTAAACAGTCACACAGCTTATTTGTGGCACAGTTGAAGCCTGAGCTCAAGCTGCCTTTTCTGGGTCTAACTGGTTTTGGGATTTTTTTAATTCATTTCATTTGAGTTATGCTGATGATACAACCTCGCTGAAACAGAGGACAAGCTGAATCTTTTGCTGCAGAAGGTTAAGGACTGTGGTCTTCAGTGTGGATTCAATATGGCTTATTCTTTGACTACATCAAGAAGAGAAAAGTTCTCACCACAGGTTCAGTTGGCAGCACCATGATAGACAGAGAAGAGATCTGAGGATGTTAACAATTTCGGCTTGCTTGACTCCACAATCAACACTCTGGGCATGAGCAGTCAGGAAATCAAAAGACAAATTGCACTGAGGAAGTCTGCTGTCAGGGATCGCTCCACAGTGTTAAACATCACATCACTGAGGTCAGTTTAGAGACCAAGGTGCACCTGATACTGGCCATGGTCTTCACAATTACTTGCTATGAATCAAGAGAGCTGGACAATGACTAAGGATGACAGAAGAAGAATAGATGTCTTTGAGTTGTGGTGCTGGAGAAAAATCTTGACCATACCATGGACCGCCAAGAAAACAAACAGTTCTTTCTTGAAGAGGGTATAACCAAGATGGTCCTTGGAGGAAAGGTTTGTTTTGTTTTGTTTGTTTGTTTGTTTATTAAAATATTTGCATTTTATTACTCTTGCATGGACTTTGGACAAATAATGACCAGTTAATTATGCTCTTCCACACATCATGGTGACTGAGTAATTTACTACCACAATTTTAGTGAAAAAGAATATCTTTTTAGAAAGTCACTCTATAGTTATTATGGCAAGGGTAATGAAAGGTAAATGAAGAAGGAAAAAGTTCCCATTTATATAGAAACTTTGCAAATAATATTTGAAAAAGAAAGAGGATTGATCAAGCTGAATATTTCATACTAAAATATATATACATAACCATTTCTTGAATTGGTTTTATAGTCAATTTCAATGCAGTAATATGCCTTTGGAAACTCTCTGAACTTTGATAAATGTTGATAGTTATAGAAAGGCTTCAGATATTTTGTTTGTAGGGTTGCTATGAGTTGTGCTCGACTCAATGGCAATCAACAACAACATATTTAACAAACATTATATATTTGAGATTATAGTCTTAGATAAACATTTAATACACAAAACGCCAGAGTAGAATAAAACTCTTCCCTGATACTTTCATTGAACAGAAAATCAATATTGAAGGTGATGCACTAGAGCAGTTTGTGAGTTTTTGCCATGAATCTTCTCCCATGAAATTTGTGTTATGGTTCCTTTTACTTCAATGAAATACTACAATAAAACATTTTCCCCCACCATGGTGCCATGACATGCGGTTCTACAATAATTGGTCCAGCTAAGGCACCACAGAGCCAGGAGAAGAGCAGCACTGGGAAGAGTGATAGCAGGAGTGGTGGTGGTGTCAGTGGAGGCAATACTGTTTGGGACTAGATGAGGCAGTCCCCAGGGAGACCTCTGATGGATAAGAAGGACAAACTACAGATTTAAATGGCATCATTCCTGCAGGGCTGATGAGTCCTCAGAAGAACCAGTTCTTCTGATAGCTGAGCCTGCTGCTGCCACTCCAATTTTCAGATTGTTTATTTTTGGTCATAGTTAAGGGAAAATTGTAATTTCCTCCGAATCAGTTGTTGAACATCCAAACCAACTCCAGACACAGCAGAAAATGTTCTCCTTGCTCAGCTCTGCATATGATCCTGGTTTTTGTTTGTGCACTTGGATCTCAAGTGTCGTTTGGTTGTTGTTGTTCATTGTCATGTGCCGTCGAGTCGTTTGGTAGTTTGAGATTTATCTGCAGCCAATTCCCACTTGCTGCTCTGCAAAGCAGTTTGTGTCTAACTGCATATTGCCTTATTTCCCCTGTGATTCTCTTGCAAAGTGATACATATGTCTTTAGAAGTCAAAGAATTCAACTGTGTGGGGAACTGATTCTTGAATGTGTCCAGACTGGGGACTCAATAGTTTTGGAGAGATGGTGCATACACTTACTTTATGCCTTCTTTTTTTAACTGGTTAGCATACAATATTTTTTACATTGTGTTGAAGCTGTCTCACATACTTTGGGAATGTGGCCAGGAGAGACCAGTTCTTGAAGGACATCATGCTGCAAAGGATGGAGGGACAGACAGCACAGGAGAGGAAGACCTTGGATGAAATGAATTGACACAGTAACTGTGGCAATGGGGGTTACTGTGCAGGAGACAATGAGACTGGCTCAGGCTAGGACAGGGTTCACAGCTATTATCTAGGGTCGCTGTGAGTTGCAGCCGACTTGAGGCATGTAACAACAAAAAACAACAATCTTTTCACTACATTTTTTTTAACAAGTGACTTCTGGAAGTTACTTCCTGTTTATCAAATAAAGAGCTAAAGCCATACTATTAAACTGCTTTAATTCATAGCCTGTCCTTAATCTTAAATTGCAGACCTCTGTGTCAGTATTGACATTTATGTCATTTAGGATATATTCAATTGTAACCAACAAGAAACCAATCAACATTGGCCCATTGGTCTCATTGCTCCAGAGGTCCATTCCCATGCTTCTCTGATCTGTAAGACTGACCCATAGGATCTATATTTTCTACTGGGCCATCTGAAATCCATCAGTGGGAACTGCGGAAGGAGATTAGAGTGGAGGGAGTAAGGGAGAAGCCAGAATATTTCTCCCCATCACACTCTACCTCTAGGGGCTTCTCCTGCACGGTCCCAACTCTATCAGGTCTAGTGCAATTGCATCTCCCACCAGTGTTGCTGGTCCATGGGCACTGGCCACACCGTCTTCTTTGTGCCTCCACTCCTAGGAGGTCCAACTAGGAAGTAGTGACTTATTACATTTACGAATCTTTGAGATATTTCCATGTTTTTTCAGTTGTAGTGACCTAGTCCAAAGAAGTAGTGCTATTAACGCAAAGGCCACACACCTCTGGTGGTTCAAATCTACCAGTAGCTGCTTGGGACAAAGATGGACCATCTCCTCACATGCTATTTACAGCCTCAGAACACCAATGGAGGGACTAACCTTTTAATCATTCAGCAATTCTGAAGAATGCATGTCTGCTTTGTAGTCCAGCCCTATGTTTATAAGGCGCTCAGTTACCAGTTTCCTTCTATCTCTCCCAACAAATTCTTTAGTATGTCAAGCAGAATGAGCTCTACAAATTATCTGACTACATAAACCCACGCTCTTCCCTTTAATCCCACAAAGGACTCCCTCATGTCCTCAGGATGAACTCTGTGACACAGCACTTAACATCTTTGATGATTTCTAATCACGCCACTCCTCCTGTGCCCTGTGATCTTAGGAATCTGAATTATCATGGCATCTTAGTTGTTCAGGGAGCTCTAGAGGCCTAGTGCATAGTTGTGCTGCTAACCCAAAGGCCACACCTCTCTGGTGGTTCAGATCTACCAGCAGCTCCTTGGGAAAAAGATGGACAATCTCCTCACACGTGATTTACAGCCTCAGAAAATGACTATCTCCCTGTCTTCATTGCCTGTTGTTCTTTATTCTGTGACCTCTTTATTCTTTACTCCCCTTTCCTTATCCCAATTCTGAGAAAGCCAGAGCACTGTTGTACTTATTGTTATGTGCCATCAAGTCACCTGCAACTCACAGCGACCCTACGCACAACAGCTATGAACCCTTCCCTATCCTGAGCCTGTCTCACTCACACCTACATAATTACCTCCATTCTCCAACTTGGTGCTTTCTCCTCTGCAACCAGAGAGACATGTTGTTGTTGTGTACCAGAGAGTCTGAACCGACCCATAGCTGACCCTCCAGTGGGTTTTCAGAAACAGTAGAGCACATGGGACTTGACTGCCCATCTTTCTTCTGTTGAGCCACTGGTGAACTCGGACTGCACATCTTCGCGTTGGCAGCGTGATTCCCTACCTGTGAGTCACCAGAGCTCCTTCAGCACACGCTACACATGATGAAAGCCAAGTCTATTGTCCTGGAATCAATGTCAACTCACAGGAACCTTATAGGATAAATAAGAACTGCCCTTATTTTCCAAGGTTATAATCTTTATAAGACTTTGTAAGATTGCCACATATCTGAACTGCCTGTTGAATACCAATAAAGTGCTTTAATTACTATGCAACCAAGGCTCCTCAGTGAATACTATTGCTGTTGTTGTTGTGTACCATCAAGTCGAAGCTGACTCATAGCCGACTCTCCAGTGCGTTTTCAGAGGCAGTTAATAGCACAGGAGTAGACTGCCCATCTTTCTCCTGCAGAACAACTGATTGATTTGAACCATGTGCTTTTGAGATTGCAGTGCAGCTTCTTGCCACTAGGCCACCAGAGTTTTACCGTAATTTCTCTCTACACTCATCTCTTATAAAACCAAGAGCCCTGACGACAAGAACTAGGGCTTGTCCTTCTCTAACTCTTTGTTCCTGGCACATAGAATATGCTCAATAAATATTGACTGAATAGAATCATAGATTTGCCACTTGTTTACACACCGGCCTATGAGAACAGAAAGTATCCCTCTGTGATTTTTCTATAAAAGATGGTCAACTCCTATGGAATTTCAGATGGGCTTCTAGAAAGTCCTTATTACAATCTACAGTGGTCTAGTGGATAGAAAGTTACACTACCAACCCAAAGGCAAGCAACTGGAATCTACCAGCTGTTCCACATGAGAAAGCTGACCAGTCTCCTCCCTTGTGATTTATATCTTCTAAAAACTCACTGAAGGATCAGCAGAGCGGGTTCCAACTCAATCGCAATGAGTTAGTTATTGGACTTCTGAGTCTTCAGCTCCTGTTGACCATCAATCAACTGGTACAAACACAGGGCAGCCTTATTCTGAATAGGCTGACCTTCAGCAAGTGCTAACAAACAAATGGGGTGGTTTTTGTGTGAGATAAAGAGGGAAGGTGAGGAAGAGAGAAAGAAGAGAGATGGGGAGAGAAAGAGAGAGATATGGAGAAAAAGAAAGAGACAGAGAGGGAAGGAGGGAAGGAAAGAGGAACAGAGGGAGAGGAGAGAGAATGGGAGATAGAGGGCAACAAGGTAAGAGAGAGACTGGGGTGGGGGAGAGAGATGAGGAGGAAGTGAAGGAGACAGCGACAGGGACAGAGAGACAGGAGGGAGGAAGGGGGAGAGAGGGATGAGGAGGGAGGGAGAAAGAGAGAAGGGAAGGAAAGAGGCAGGGAGAGAGAAGAGAGAAAGATGGGGAGAGATAGGGGAAAAGCAAGGAAGGGAGGGAGGGAAGGAGGGAAGGAGAGAGAGAGTCAGAGAGATGAGGAGGGAGTGAGATGGGGAGGGGAGGAAGGGGGAGAAAGGGATAGAGACAGGGAAAGAGAAAAAGAGGGAGAGAGAGACAGAGGGGGGAGAGAGAGGTGGGGAAGGAGAGAGAGAGGTGGAAAGTAAGAAAGAGAAAGATAACTATGAAGGAAAAGAGTGAGAGAGAACATCTTAAATTAAGTTTGTTTTTCTGTAATTAAACTAGGTTCTGAGTTTTGGGTTGACTAAAGTTCCTATTTGGAACCTCCACGCCTACATCACTCTTCCATGTTGCCCTTGGCTGGGGTTGCCAAAGGGCCTCAAATGGCTCTTCTAGTATCTGCAGCACCATTACTAACTATGGTCTGCACCAACCATCTGGTGTTTGAAAGCGATCATATGTCTAGACAGAATGTGGATGCCCCAAAGCCACCAAACTGTGTTTAAGAAGGCACTTGTTTGAAGCAGAAATGCCATATTCTCCTGGGTATTAAGTTTGTCAAAATAAGGAACAATTCTAGTTTAATGAGAGAAGAGTTTCTGTTTCCCAGTCATCAAATCAGAACTACAGACCTGGTGTGTGACTCAAGTCTTCGATCCATAAAATCAGAACTAATGCTAACACCAGGCTTCTTCGGGTGCTGTGAATGTTAACAAGAGAACAACATTTGTGATAAATTTCTCACTTCCTGGGGGTAAATACTATTTTCTCTCTATTGCCCAGGAGCAATACCTGTCTTTGTCAGTCAAATGTCACTCCAAGACTCCTTTCCACTCAGCTGGAAGGGACTGTGGTGGTCTTCCCTAGGGAGGAAGCCATGCTGAGCAAAGATATCAAGAGATCTCTCAAATTCAGAAGGTACTATATATACTGGGGTTTCTCAAGTAAAAGATCATCAACAAAGAAGAAACAAAGTAAACTGACACAATGGCTGCAAAAATGGCCCCAACCATAACTGTGAAGATGGCAAGGGCTGAGTATCATTCTATTAATTTCATTCTGAGTTGGAGTTGACTCAATGGCATCTAACAACATAAGTTAGGGTGAGGGTGCTGGTACAGCAGTAGGATCCTCTTCCTCCTTGCCCGGGTTCAATTCTCGGCCAATGAACCTCACAACCGATTTGTCAGTGGAGGCTTCCCTGCTGCTATGAGGCTGACCAATTTTCAGGGGAGCTTCTGTGCCAAAATGGACAGAGGAAAGGCTTCCCATTCAGCTTTTGAAACCAGTCAGTGAAACCCTATGGGTCTGACCAACTCAGTCTACAACTGATCATGCGGGTGGCATTGGATAGTGCAGCATTTTGTTCCACGGTGGTTAAGGTCTCCAGGAGCTGGGAGCTAACCAAGTGGCAACAAATAATAGGTTGAGCAGAGGTGAGAAAGCAAGGAGGACAAGTAACCCTTCTCAGGCTGCTTTGTGGATATGGGCATGAGTAGAGGGGATCAAGGTGAGAAGAAACAGGACATAACGCCCCTTTCAATTAGCAGGGGATTTCCTAAGCAACAATTTCAATTTCTTTGGTACTTCCTCCCAAGGGACCAGTCAAACCATCAGTGGGGACCAAGATAAGGGTACAGATGGAGATGAATAAAGCAAATGTATACATACACAACTGTTATAAAAATCAAAGCACACCCATAACTTCCCCTTCGCTCCTAGCAGGACCCTAAAACTCACTCCCAAGGGATTCATCTAGAGCCTGCAAGGTCAATGGAAACAGAAATCTGCCAAGCTACGTAGGCCATGGCTGGCGTGGGCCATATCCACAACCAGAAAGAAAATGGACTTGGCCGTTATCTCCCTGCCAACTTTGATGGTCAGAGTCCTCCTCTGCACACCTGACTTATCTGGTAGACCAGCCAAGCATTTCCAAGTCAGGTATTATGTTGCATGATTTAGGGTTGCCACCTTCAACCACCACCACTAGCCAGTTTGTCACACTATGGTAACTTACTTATTGCCAGGGGACTGGCAACTGTGCTATCTATATTTCCAATACCAGCGGGGTCACTCACAGTAAACAGGCTGCGAAAGAACTTTTAGACTAAGACTCAACAGGAAGAAAGCCATGGTCAACTATGCCCCAAAATTATATAATGTAAACTCTATGGATCACAAATTTTCCAATAACATGTGGGGCAGGGGTGTTACCCTTAGAATAAAAAAAAAAATACAACCCACTCAAAATACAAAGTAGTCTGAAAACAGGAAAGAAAGCAATAGAAAATGAATATTTAATAATACTTTTAAAAGGAGAAGTGTCCTCTTAGAAAAGAACACCACCTTATCATACAGGAGCCAATCCTCTTAGCTAGAAGGACAATTTGGAGGCAGATCTCTTTGTGAAGGCAGCCACTTCAATTGTTTGTCTCCACCCTGCAGTCTAGGGAGCTCTGGTGATAAGAAGCAAAGGCAAGGAGTTAAAATCCACCAGCTGCTGCACTGGAGAAGGATGGACAATATCCCTCCCACGCAATTTACTGGCTCAGAAAACTCAGTGGAAGATCAGCTATGAGCTGGTTGGTTTCCAAAGGGATATCATACTTGGAAAGGTGGTATACAACACCACCCTACAGTCTCCAACTGGATACTACTCCTTTTAATCAACATAATAATGGGCTGTTTTGACCTTGTACGGAAGATGACCTTTTTAATATATAGGAAGGAAAGCTTAATAACCATATTAAACTTTAACTAAATTACTGCTAGATTTGATCTAAATCAGACTTTCTTTTCCTCCTTACAAGATATGCTGTATTTCTATCCCCTGACAGACTTCTCAACCCCAGAAAGTCAGACTTTAACAAATGTAGGTGTCACAGGCCCAGGAACACACTTAATGAGTAGTAGCCTCGACACCTCCAGGTGTTCTCTCTTAAAAACTCTAACTCTTCTCTGAGCTTCCAGATTCCATGTGAATGTACGACCTTCTAGAAGGCAGGCATATTGAAAGGGCATGGTTCCTGATGATCAAGGACCCAATCAAATAGATACCACCTTGAAAGAAGAATCTACAGCACATATCTTGTGATGACTCAACAGCTAACTGGAAAGATGCCACTTTTGAGGGTGGTGGTGCGCCTATTTATTTGCATAGACTATCCTTTCTGCAGATAATCTTATTTTACACTCCTAAAGAGTTAAATATACATAAACTCTTTCCCACACCCTAAACTTAATTTATGAGTATCTCCTCAACCTTTCTTTACAGAGACAGATTTGGGAGGCTCATGCTTTGGGCAATCTCCTCCTGTGATATTAACTAATTGTCTCTGAAAACCCACCAGAGGGTCAGATATGGATCAGTTCTGTCTCGATGGCACACAACAACAACATCCTTATTTATACAGAAACTTAAAACTTTTAACATGCTGTTTTAACATCCTGTTTAAAAAAAACTTTTAACATCCTGTTTCCAAGACTGGTTTTCTGGCAGCAGGTGGGAGAAATACATTTCTCTGAAATGTGCCCTGTTCATGGATAGGGAAGACTCACTATCGTGAAAATGACAATCCTACCAAAAGCAATCTACATGTTTAACACAATTCCAATAGATACCAATTCCTTTTTCGAGGAGATTGAAAGGGAAATTGTCAAGTTTATTTGCAGAGGCAAGAGACTTCAGATAAGAAAATCACTTCTGAGAAACAAAAATGAAGTGGGAGGCACAGAACCTCCTCGCCTCAAACCCACTCCACAGTGGTAGTAACCAAAACAGCATAGTAGTGGTACAATGACAGGCACATAGACCAACAGCAGAGAACTGAGAACCTAGACAAAGACCCAGCTATCTATGGTCAACTGGTATCTGAGAAGGAAATAAAACCTATCAAATGGGGAAATGATAACATCTTCAACAAATGGTGCTGGCAAAACTGGACTGCTACCTGCAGAAAGCTTAAACAGGATCCACATTTCAAACTACACACAAAAATCAATTGGGAGTAAAGCCCAAAACCATAAAGTTCAAAAGAGACAAGCTGAGAAGGTCTAGTCTATGGTATAAAGAGCCTGCAAAACACAGCCAGAAATGCACAATCTGAAGAGGATAAAATTAATGAATGGGACCTTCTAAAGAGTAACTGAGGCACAGAGACTTGTACACCAATGTTCATAGCAGCATTATACACCATCGCAAGAACATGGAAATAGTCCAGATGTCCAACCACAATAGAATGGACTGAGAAATTATGGTACATTCACACAATGGAACACTACGCAGTACACAGGACAAATGATTTTGTAAATTACTACCGAACGTGGGAGGGACTGGAAAGCATTATGCTGAGTGAGGACAACTACTGTATAAAACTATTATTGTAGAATGAGAATGAGGTTCCAAGGGGGGTGGGTGGAAGCAGAGGGGTGAGGGGGGCAGGGTTGGGGTAATCATATGGTCACACAATTTGATTGGGGGATGGTGAAGGAAATTAGAAAGATACAGTGTGAAAAACAATGCATTACAACTTTGTAAATAAATCAGTACAAAATAAAATAAAAAAACAGGGAATAAAAATGCTCATAATTGTTCTACAATAATGGTCTTATACAGTATTTATCTTTATGAGACTGAGTTAGTTCACTTAGCATAATGCTCTCCAGTCCCTTCCATGTTAGGTAATAACTGACAAAATTTTTGCTCTTGTGTGCTGCATAATATTCCTCTGTGAGGATGTATCATAATTTCTCAATCCATCCCATTGTGGTTGTGCATTTGGGTTGTTTGCACATTCTTGCGATGGTGAAAAATGCTGCTATGAACAATGGTGTACAAGTACAAGGGGGGGCACACAATTTCATGGGTGGAGGGAGGCATGGGCAAATGAAAGGGGAAAGTTGCAATGTAGAAGAAAAATACATACAAACTTTATGAACTTTGTATGCAAACCAGTGTAAAGTTAAAAATTAAAGAAGTTAAAAAAAAGATACAGAATGGACTCAACCATGAAGACAGTATAGTTTTTGGCAATATTCTAATGTGTTAGACATGGGGGTTACATGAGACAAGTGTCTCAACACAACTGACAATGGCAGCCACAACTTTAAAGAGAGGAGCCACACCTCTGGTTACCTAGAGCTGAGGCCCTTCTCCCTAATTCACTCATGCTTTTTCAGTCTCATATTCTCTGATCTAAAAGTCCCTCCTGTGTTCCTCTGCTAAATTTCTTGTCTCCTGTATTTGTTACTGTGGTGCTGGAGAAGAGTATTGAATGTACCATGGATTGCCAAAAAAACAGATTCATCCTGGAGAGGGTTAAACTGGGAGGCTCCTTTGAGGCGAGGATTCTGGGGCTTCGTCTGACATACTTTGGACATGCTGTAAAGAGGGACAAGTCCTTGGAGAGGGACATCATGCTTGGGAGGGTGGAGGGAGAGCGCAAGAGGGGAAGACCCTCTATGAGGTGGATTGATTCAGTGGGATGGGTGTGTCAGAGGCAGTGTGACTGGCCCAAGATAGAGCAGGGTTTAGGGCTGTTGTACACAGGGTCACCATGAGTCGCAAGCGACTTGACGGCACATAACAACAACAACAACATTATTGTTACTAAATTTTCAAAGAAAATTTTGATGAGACTTAAAAGAAAAAGAGCTACTGAGTTTGTAAACAAAGGGTTTTCTCTTGTCTGGGTGATATACCCTTACAACTCACTTCCTATGGAGTCATACTGCTGCTGTCAGGTTACTACTCTTAGTCTATGGCCTCTGGAAACTTGGAACTTTAAAAAGCCTACAATACCTGCCACCAAGCAGATCCTCCTTGCTCAAAGTGAAGTTCTTCGTGTAGAATATCAAGGACTACAGTCTTCATTCAATATGGATTACATCAACACCAAGAAGACAAAAATCTTAACTATTGGTTTAGGAGACAACATGATAATAGATGGAGAAACAACTGAAATTGTCAATGATTTCATCTTACTTGGGTCCACAATCAACACCATTGGTACGAGCAGTCAAGAGAAATCAAAAGGCGTGTCACATTACGTTGGGAAAATGTGTTGTCAGAGACCTTTTCAAAGTCCAGAAGAGCAATGATGTCAGTTTAAAGATTCAGGCGTGCCTGATTCAAACAATGGTCTTTCTAGTCACCTGCTATATATTTGGTATCTGGATAATAAATAGAAATGACAGGACAACTGACACCTTAAGTTGTGATACTGGAGCAGAGTATTGAATATCCCATGGACTGATAACAAAAACAGACAGGCTTTGAGAAAGTTCAACCAGAGGGCTTCTTAAAGACAAGGATGGATGCTTCATCTCACATACTTCGGATATGTTACTGGGAGAGGTTATTCCTTTGATGGGACAACATGCTTGGAAAGGTGGAAAATCAGCAAATGAGAGGAATACCCTCAATGAGATGGACTAATACAATAACTGCAGCAACAAGCTCAGTATGTCAGAGAAGATAAGGATAGGACAGAGTTCAGATCAGCTGTTCATGCTGAGTTATGAGGCATACTCAACTTGAAAGCACCTAACAGTAACAATACCTGCTAGTTTTGGCTAAGAAGCTTTTACTTCAGAGGCCCTTTGTTTAGACTTGCAAATGCCAAAAAGGTAGAGATAAACCTGGAGCCATTGTCCCACTGTCCCACTGCCTTGTGAGGGTAACTGCACTTGTCCATTTATTCCCCACCTGTCTCTCGCTCAACTTGTTGCACCATGTAAGACTTATTGTTTCATATAATTAGAGCTAGTGATGTCATCAACTGCAAGGGTAAATGACACTGGGAGAATGGCTCTTAGGAGCATCCTAGATCTATACATACTGGAATTCTCATTGATGGCTTAGTAAGTAGGTGCCTCTGATAGATAGTAGGTAGCTCCTTAGGAAGGACGTCTGGTGGCATAGTCCGCAGGGAGCTGCACTGCTAACTCAAAGGCCATGCCTTTCTGGCAACGTGAAGCCATGAGTGGCTCTGCAGGAAAAAGATGGACAATCTCATTCATGTGATTTATAACTTTGAAAACTTGTAGGAAGGATAAGTATGAAGCAGTTCCAACTCAACAGCAATGACAGAGAATGAGTAAGCAAAAAGGTGGAGACTCAAGTGTAAATACAGCTTTAAGATGAGGAAAATGGTACAGAGCAGGTTTCCTTTGTTTGGGGAGATTGTTCTGAGATCAGAAAAAAATCATACGTAATATTTATGTCTCCTTCTCTGTCACCATTTTTCCTCACTAAGAGATTCAGCCACAGGAGGTAGTCAGCATCTGAGTATATGCTTTACAGTTGCCAAGTTTGTGTGTATTTCAAAGACTGAAGTATAGTGTAGAGTAAAATGGATATAGTTTAAGTGTACACCTCAATGTATTTATTTACATGGACAGTTGTGTAATAACCATGCAAACTAAGGTAAAGAATTTTGATAGAAACTGGAAAGTTCCTTCTTTCTCCCTCTTAGTCATAAACCTCCTCCGTATCAACTTTATCAGTTGCTGGAAAGTTCATTCTGATTCATGGTAACCATGTACGTGTCCGAGGGGAGCTATGTTTCTACATGGATTAATGGAATCGATCATTGAGCTGATTTCCAGAAGTACCTCATTGGGCTTTCTTCTGAGATGCTTCTGGGTGAATGTGAATCTCTAACCTTTCAGTATTAGCCACCTGTTCCATTCAGGGAGTTCTTAAGAGGCCAGGATGATGAAATTTCATCTCATGTTGTTAGGTGAGGCCAGTATGTGCAAAAAGACACCGTGTTTGGAAAGGTGGAGAGTCACTGAAAGAAAGGAAGATCCTTGACAAAGTGAATTAACACAGTGACTGTAGCAATGGACTCAAGTGTAACAGAGGTGACAAGGATGGCACAGGATAGAGTGAGGTTCAGATATGTTGTTCATAGGGTCACTGTGAATCTACTTTGAGACATTTAACAACTCTCTTCTAAAGTAGTTGTGGTTGAGGTCTTCTTCTCTTTCACTGACCTGCCACTGTTTCAAGCATAATGTGAAGGACATAATGTTTTGTTGCGGTTGTTATATGCCACTGAATCAGAATAGAATCTTAGCTGACCCTCCAGTGGGATTTCAGATGCAGTAATCACACAGGAGGAAACTGCCCATCCTTCTCTCATGGAGCAGCTGGTGGAGTCAAACTACAGGCTTCTGAACTGAAGCACATATTCTTACCAGTAGGCCACCAAATGTCCCTACCTCCTCCCAAAACTGTGTCTTAAGAATATGAGACAAAGTTTCACCATCTTTACCTATAAGGAGCACTATGGCTGCACTTTCTACATGGTATGTTTGTTTGTTCTTTTGACAGTCAAGGGTGTTGACTGTGGATCCAAATAGGATGAAACCATTGATAATGTCAACACATTTTTCATCTATCATCATGTTGACTACTGGCCCACTAGTAAAGATTTTTGCTTTCTTGATGTTGAGATGTAATCCATTTGGAAGTTTGCAGTTTTTGATCTTGTCCAGCAAGCACTTCAAGTCCTCTTCACTTCCAGCAAGCAAAGCTGTATCATCTGCATAACACTCGTTGTGGATTGAACTCTATTGAGTCTTCCACACATTCTCATGTCACATTCTTCCTCAAAAGCCCAACTTTTTAAATACAGTCACTGTACTGGACAAGTTAAAACTGTCCCACAAGGCTTCTGAGGCTCTAAATCATTTAAGACCAGACTGCCTATCTTTTAACCGCTCCCTTTGAAGCTCCAGGTGCCCATGTACCCAACTGTGTAAAACTAGATTAATAAACTGTTGGAGAAATCTCTTGGTCCTATTCAGATGTGATATCTGTTAACACGGCAGCCACTTGGTGAAGCCAAGAATGAAAGTCAATCCACTAAGAGTGATGAAAGTGAAATCAAGACTTTCTCTCTGATACTAAATACTGTTGCTCTTCAAGGCCAGGACCAGGCTACCTATCTCCAAACTTCCTGTTAAATAAACAATAAATGCCTTTGATGCTTATGACACTGTTGGTCAGGTTTTTTTCTCACCTGCAGAATAAATGATCTATCATGCAGACAGGACAGGGTTCAGATGTTCAGGGTTCAGGGCAGCGATAGGTCATACTTGACCACGCCTAACCACCACCACCATCAAGTAAACAGCTTATCACAATGCCAGGCACAAAGAAAGAGCTCAGTACTATTAGTTGGCCTTTATCTAATATTACTATTAATTGGAAACTGAGCCCAAATGTCATGACCTTCCTTAAGCTATTAACAGTTTACAAAAACCACATTTAAAAAAATAATTAACTGTGGTTTGAATAAAAGTTTACATATGATAATTATTTTTCATTAATACATACATATTATCTCAGAACATTAATTACAGTTAATGTAATCAGTTACATGTAACAATTTCTTTTTTAATTGGTTTTATTTCACTCATACACATCGTTATGTATCAAGGAGCAGGACAATGACTAAAGATGACAGAAGAAGAACAGATGTCTTCGAAGAGCCTTAAACATACAATGGACTGCCAAGAAAACAAACAGATCTGTCTAGGAGAGGCTGAAACCAAGTCTCTCCTTGGAGGCTAGGATTTTGAAGCTCCATCTCACATACTTTGGGGATGTGTCAAGTAGAGACCGGTCCTTGGAGAAGGACATCATACTCAGAAGGGTGGAGGAACAGTGCAGGAGAGGAATATCATGGATGAGATGGACTGGGACATGGGGGGGTTGGTGTTTCGGAATCAGTGAGACTGGCTCTGGACAGGGCAGGCTTCAGAGCTGCTGCTATACATGGGGTGGCCATGACTTGATGGCACATAGCAACAACACATACATTTCATTTTATAACAATAACTACCATTGTATAATACTATTATTTACAATGTCCTCCTGAATACTTTGCTGCACTCTCCTTTTCCCTTCACCTTACCTCTCCATTCTCTATTTTCTGTTCATTCCCATGACCCCTTCTGTTCTGTCCATCCTCTGTAATTATTTCTATCTGTGAGTAAACCTTCTCAATCTCTTTTATTCTCAAAAGGAGACTGCTATTCCTTATGGCATCAGCTTGAGAGCCTCTGGGACAGAATTGCTTCAATGAGGCAAGAGGGAGTTGGACCTACCAGTGTTTCCCATGTCTCTCTGGTCTGAAGCCTATGGAAGCTGAGCTGCCTCAGAAAAAAGTGGTAAGAATATGCAAACAAAAACCTTCCCAAAATACCAGCTAAATTTGATCAGTACTTCTTCATCATCATTAAGAAAACAGGAGCTCTGGTGGTCTCGTCAGTAAGGCGTTTTGCTGCCAACCCAAAGGCACTAGGTTTTAATCTACCAGTTGCTTCGCAGGAGAAAGATGGACCATCTCCTCCTATACTATTTTACAGTCTCTGAATTCTTGCTGAAAAGTCAGCTAAATGTTGATTCCAACTCTACGTGGATGGCACATAACAACAACAACAAATTAATTAAAAGGTCAGAAACTTCTGTGACAGTTTGAAAATAAGTTTCAGTATGACATGTATCACTCCAAGAGTTTCAGGGGGGTAAAGAAGCAGAGAAAACACCACTGGGCAGTAATTGAAGACCCATACACAATTATTTTTAGATTAAGCTAGCCAAGCCCATTTTTTATTACTATATTGCAAGAATCTCATCAGAATGGCATCTTAGCATTATTTTACATTTTTAAA
>NW_006399980.1:2833753-2839208 GCF_000299155.1 Elephantulus edwardii | reverse complement strand
GGATTGATTCAGTGACTGGGATAATCGGGATGGGAATGTCGGAGACAGTGCGATTGGCACAAGACAGAGTAGAGTTTAGGGCTGTAGTACATTGGGTCGCTATGAGTCCCCAGCAACTCGACGGCACATAACAACAACAACAAACCTCTGGGAGTGCAGTGCAGCATCTTGCCACTAGGCCACCAGAGCTCCCTCAACTACTTATTATTTAAGACTTCTCTGAGATTTGTGTTTATTGGCTTAACCTCATTCAACAGACCTGTCTTGCATGCTTTCAATGAGCAAGCCATTAAAATATCTAAGTGTTACAACAAAGCCTTCTGCTAGAGCTATCTTCTTCTCACTCACTTACGAAATTTTATTCTTTTTTTTTCCTTCTTGTGTATGTTTATACAGAGGTGTTACAAGTTCTGCAATGAAATTCAGATTTGATTCTCAGCCTATGCACTTCAGCCCAGCCACCACCACCTGTCAGGTGAAGGAGGTTGGAATGTTACCACGATGCTGAACATGTTTCGGTGAAGCTTTAGGCCTAAGGTGGAAAAGGAAGAGCAACTCACTTGATCTGCTTTTGTCAGCCCATGAAAACACACCCTATGAATCATAAGCATCTGAAATACAGCCAGTGGTGGGACTGGCACAGCCCTGGCGGTAAGGCATTTTGTTGGGCATGGGGTTGTCTTGAGCTAGGTGATAACTCTGTGGCAAGTTACAGCAACAACAACAACAGACTTATGTTTTCTAAGCCTGAACCTCCTGAACCCAAGTCTCTACCTGTGGTACAACCACACTTCTATCTTGGTTACCTTTGTTTAACACACATAGTTTATTTCTCCAGGTCATCTCAAAAAACAAACAAACAAACAAGAAGCTCCCAAACAAACCCAAACCAAAAAAATTTATTTTTGTTGAGTCTAAATTAATTCATAGTTGACCATCCATTGAGTTTATAAGACTATAAATTACATGGGAGAAGGTTGATGCATTTTTCTCATGAAGAGTCTCCGAATTCGAATCACCAAAGACATTCAATCTTTGGGTTAGCAGTACAACTCCCAGCGACTAGAATTTTTGCTAAAAGGCCAGGATAAACAAGTAGGGAAAAGGATTTGGTTCGCTCTTAAGCAGCACCCTAATGTGAGCTATTGATTAATGGTAAGTTCTGCTCTTTGGTTTTTTATGTGGCTCATAAAATGTCTTGAAATTATAGGTTTGAAAACGCAGTATCACCTTATAGCTCCTGAAGATCACTTTTGTTGTTATGTGCCGAGTGGCCTACAACACATAGTGAACCTTTGTACGGCAGCTCTGAAGCCTACCCTGTCCTGAACCAGTCTCACTAATTCTGTCACACCAACCTCCATTTCCCCAGTCATATTACCAATCCATTTTATGCAAGGTCTTTCTCTCTTATGCTGTCCCACTACCCTTCTGAATGTGATGTCTTTCTCCAAGGACTGGTCTCTTCTTGACATGTACCCAAAGTATGTGAGATGGAGCTTCAAAAGCCTAGACTCCAAGGAGAAACTTGGTTTCACTCTATACTCAGATCAAAATATCCCACTCTCTGTCATCTCCTGCACTGCTCTACAGAAATCTAAAGGGAAATGAGGGGTTGGTTGTTTTTTTAAACAAAATTTTGTTTTAATTATGATTTTTAACAAAGTTTACCGAAAAGTTAAATTTTCATTTATTGATTGTTGCACATTTTACTCTCCTCCCTCTCTTTCCCCTCCCTTAGTTTACATTTTTATTTTAAATATTCATTCATTGTTGCACTATTACCTCCCTCCTAGCCCTCCTGTCCTCTTTGCAGTACTTGCTACTACACGATGATTCTGGGGAAAATGAAATATTCTAAGCTATGTACGCTGAGGCAGAATTTGAACCTTAGAGTTTCTAATTCATCTTGTGGGAATGAAGCCACAGTTCCATGAACAAGTACCTTCTGATTCTTGACCCAGCTATACTGATTATTCAGTCCCTTTCCCATTGTTGCTGTTGTGTCCAGTAGAGTTAGAAAGAACCTATAGCTGACCTTCCAGAAGATTTTCAGAGGCAATAAACCGCACAGGCACCAACTGCTCCTCTTTCTCTCATGGGATAGCTAATGGGTTAATACCTTTGTGCTGTGCCCAAAGACACACAATTCAAATCCATCAGGTGCTCCTAGGGAGAAAGATGAACAATCTACCTCTGGTTTCAACTCGACAGTACACAACAAGCCACCTGAGCTCCCCGCAGCCCCCCAAAGTGAACCTTAATAATAATGTGTTTGTATCTGAGAACAGAGGTTTCAAACTAGATTTGGGTGAAGATTGGAGGCTGTTGATGTTATCACATTGCAGAGTGAAACAAAACTGATCACCAGAGATTTCAGGAAAGAACTTTTTTAATTTCCTCACAGACTATTTCCTAAATTCTGCTATGTTATCAGAGGTAGGAGGAGTGGCATCTACTTCCGTAATAGCTTGCCTCCGGAAACCCTATGAACCTGGATGAGAGACACCCAAGCGTGGAAGACTCTCCTTCATAGGGTCGCTAGAGTCACCTAGTCACCTATGATTCAATGGCACTTAACAACAACATCATCAGAGGTACACACATAAAGGTATAAATACCATAAAACCAAGCTACAACAGGGAAAGTTGTAGAAGTGACAGAGTTTGCACCTTCCATGGGAGCATTCAAATGTCTCATGTGCAGCTCCACCTGTCAGTAGAAGCTTGTCGCTACGATGGTTAACAGAGCTTTCAGACAAAGATGACAGAAGGAAAGAGGATTGGCCTTTTACTTCTCAAAAAAAAAGCCCAATGACAACCTTGTTAACAACAATGTATAACCAGCCCTTTGGGTGCTGCAGGAAAGTGCGGCCCTTGTGCATGGGGTGGTGACCATACTTAGGGCTGACTCAACTGAACCTAAGAAGTGGGGATAAATAATATATCCTGTTTAGATGTTATTAGCCTAATCTATTAACTTTCTAGCACTGAATTTCCTTTGCGAAAAATGGTCCACATAGTGAACTAAATCTGTTGAAATCAATACAGGGAACCATGATTTATGTACATATAAGGAGGAGACATATATAATAAACTTTAATACCTCAAATGACAAGAAAACTGGCTATTTAAAGAAATCCCATGGTGAATGCTAATTTAATGTGATTAACCAATTATCTCTGAATTTGTTGCCTGTTTAAAGTGTCCTCCAGATTTTTAATTTACCTAAAACTCTGAATTCTCTATTCTCTACTCCATAAAACAACTGTTTATTTTCCTTATACATAGAGTTTGCATCTCTACTTAGAATAAATCTCCAGATGCATACACACACCACACTGAACATCACTGTTAAGAATTGTGTTCCGTAAAACAGATGTTGTAACTATTAGTCTCTATGTCTGTTGTTTATAATCCCACTTGGCAATGAATTGTCTTGCTTCATAAAGGAGCCAGGGTATGTGTCACTGTTGCTGTTGTTATGTGCCAACAGGTTACTTGCGACTCATAGGACCCTACGTACAATAGCTCTGAACCCTGCTCTATTCTGTGCCAACCTTATTGTCTCTGACACACCTATTTCCATTACCCCAGTCACTGAATCAATCCATCTTATCGAGGGTCTTCCTCTCCTGTGCTGTCCCTCCAACCTCCCAAGCATGATGACTCTCTCCAGGGACTGGTCCCTCTTTGCAACATGCCCAAAGTATGTCAGATGAAGCTTCAGAATCCTTGCCTCCAAGGAGCAGCCTGGTTCCACCCTCTCTAGGATGAACCTGTTTGTTCTTCTCACCATCCATGGTATATTCAATATTATTCTCCAGCACCACAGCTCAAAGGCATCAATTCATCTATCACCCTTAATCATCGTCCAGCTTTCTGACACATAGGAAGTGACTGCAAAGATTATGGCCTAGAACAGGAGTACCTTAAGTCTCAAGACTGACATCGTTGCTCTTCAGTACTCTGGAGAGGTTCTTGACAGGAGACATTCTTAATGTAATTCATCTTTTGATTTCCTGTACCAAGAGGGTTGATTTTGGAGCCAAGCAAACTGAAGCTGTTAATCTCAATTTCTTCACCATGCATCATGATGCTGCCAATTGGCTCAGCGGTGAGAATTTTATAGGTTGTGTAAAATATGAGTATTCTAAGCAAGTAGAAATGGAAGAAGATTGATGCTAAGCCACACAGAGACCTCCAAGGAACTAGGAAAGATAAGCTGAAGAGAGAGGACACTTACCCTCAGAAATGGTACCTTGAATTCAGACTTCTCTAATAAATGGAGAAAATAACATTCCTGTTTGTTGCAGCTTGCCGGATTTCTGGTACAGCATCACTAGCTAATGAAAACAATCATCCTCAGTGTTTCACGTGTCACCCAGCCTTCAAATGCTTGTCTGTTCAGTGTCTCTCAAGCGCCTGCAGCTTGGCCACCTCTGTTGCAGAAAGTGTGGGCTCTGCCAACTGAGGAAGTATCAGGCCTTCTGTTATTGGAGGACAGCACATCCTGATGAAAATCTATGGGAACCATTAAAATGCTACTCCATAGCCACTGCTGACAGATGCTATTAAGCACATCAATCTGGAAGGACAGAATGCGGTGATGTGAGCTCACTAGAGCAAACTGTGGAAGCTGTATAAAAACTGGCTCTGCTGACGGCACAACTCAAAGGCTAACTCTGCTTTTGGTATACTTATTTAGAGTAAATTTATAAATGTTGCTAGTTATTAAAAAATGCTGTCTATTTTGAACTTTACAAACTACTTATTTAAAATACCAAAGCAGGAGAAGTATGGGCAGTCTTTTCCCATGTGATTCACTCAATCTGAAAACCCACTAGAGGGTCAGCTATAAGTTGGTTCCAACTTGACAGCATACAACAAAAATATGCCCCCTCTGGCAAAAGTGGTATTCTACAGTGCTATGCCAAACACACATGTTTGATGTACAGGTGACTCTATTCCATGACTTGATTTTAAAAATTATTATCAGAATCAAGTACTCAACTGTGTTCTCTATTACATTCCAGTCTTCTATCTCAAATGTCTTTGGCATTTTGTAGTTGTAATGGATCTTAACTGTGTTCCTCCACATTCTGATTCTCCTACCTGTGAACATATAATCTTAACAGAGAGCACAGCTCTACCAATGATATGGATTTTGGACTTCTAGCTTCCAAAATTGTGAAACACTAAATTTCTCTTCTTCAAAGCCACCTACTCTGTGATATCTTTCTATGCTACACTCGGAAACAAAGACAGCCTTTAAAAGCGAATTGGGGGGAGGGTTGGGCAGGGAGAAAAGTGCAACAATGAATGAAAGGAAAGCCAAAGGCTCTCTAAACTGTCATTAATTTAAATAAGTAATATAAACAAAAAGTTTAATTAAGTAAACTTAAATAACTGTCAATAAATTTAAAATAAATGTATAAAGGTGGGTTGTTTAAAAA
>NW_006399980.1:2818182-2833653 GCF_000299155.1 Elephantulus edwardii | reverse complement strand
AAATTTCATATGCAAATCAATTGAAAATAAAAAAGAAATATTAAATAACATAAAACCCTTAAAAAACCAAGTTAGTTTAAAATCCTCACTATCTTTTGCCATCAAAGCACCAACTTCTCTAGGCTTTTCTGATTTCTGTCATCACTCTAGCCCTCACCCAAGTTAAAATCCAGGTTAAAAACACTTGTAAGAACCAAAGTGGGAGCTTGAATCCAGATCTGTTCAATGGTTACAGTAATCCTTCTATCTTTTTTTAAAAGACTCCATTCCTAAAGATGGGAGGCCACTCAAGGAAGCACATTGTTTGCACTGTGGTGAATCATTAACACACACAAGAATGGGTCCACACACATAAACACCCTTTAAATGATTTCTCACTTTTCTTTTCAACTGCACTACAAATCTGTTTTGTGTACAACCTATAAATAAATCAGTAAGTCATTGTTTAGGTCACTGGACACATAACCAACCATGTTTGTTGCCATATACCATCTACTCATAGCTGACGCTCCAGAAGATTTTCAGAGACAGTAACTCTCATGGGAGGAGATTATCCAGCTTTCTCCTATGCAGCTGGTGGACTGGAACCATGTACATTTGGGATGGCAGTATATCTCCTTACCACTAGGCCACCAGAGCTCCTTGCATGTTTGCTGTTGTTAAATGCCATTGAGTGAAGTAGGACTCACAGTGACACTATGAACAATGAATCTGAACCCGGCCTTATCCTGTGCCTCAGCATCCTCTGAATTACTATAGATTAGGGGACAGTAAGTATATCTTTCCTGGTTTTGAACCACGCACTATTTCCTTGCTCTGTTCTGATGATTGCCTCCTGGTCCAGGTATAGGTTTCACATAAGCAAAATCAAGTGTTCTCAGATTGCCTTTCTTCTCCGAGTCAGCCACCGTTTGTTGTGATCTACACAGTCAAACACCTTTGCATAGTAAATGAAACACAGACATTCCTCTTTTGCTCTCTGCTTTCAGCCAAGATCCATTTAACCTTAGCTACAATATCCCTAGTACCACCATCTCTTCTAAACTCAGCCTGTACATCTGCCAGTTCTCTGTTGCTATGCTGTTCCAGTTGTTCCTGGCTAATTTTCATCAGGATCTTGTTTGTATGTGATAGCTAATTATACTGTTCGATAAGTTATTAGAAGAAAAGTTTGAGTTATTTTTCCCATTTTGATCCTGAAAAATTTGAATCCTCTTTCATTGTTATTCAACTATAAAAGAAAGATTACTTCAATAGGCTTCATGCTAAGTTTTGGGAATATTATAATGAACAAAAGCTCTGACCCTTTAGTGTTTAATAATGCATGGAGGAGTTTGTTATTCCTCATGAGATTGTTGTTGTTTTTATGTGCCATCAAGTTGGCCACAACTCATCACAACCCTATGCCCAATAGTTCTGAATTCTGTCCTTTCCTGAGCCAGTTTCACTGTCTCCAACACACCTAAACTAACTGCCCCAGTTCGCGTGTCAATACATCTCATCCGGGGTCTTCTTCCTCTCCTGTGTTGCCCCTATACCTTTCAAAGCGTGATTTCCTTATCCTACAATTGTACCCTCCTGGCCACGTGCCCAAATTATGTGAGATGGAGCTTCAAAATCCTAGTCTCCAGGAGAAACTTGGTTTGACCCTTTCCAGAACAGACTTGTTTGTTCTCCTGGTGGTCCATGGTATGTTCAATACTCTTTTCCAGCGCCACAACTCAAAGGCATCGATTCTTCTTCTGTCATTCTTAGTCACTGTCCAACTCTCTGATACACAGCACATAATTGTTAAGACCTTGGCCTGGATCAATTGGACCTTAGTCTCTAGACAGACATCACTGCTCTTTAGCACATTGGAGAAGTCCCTGACAACAGACTTTCACAATGCAATTCATCTTCTTATTTCTTGACTGCTGGTACAAAGAGTGTTGATTGTGGAATCAAGCAAGCTGAAATCACTAACAACCTAAATCTCTTCTCTATCTAATATGGTGCTACCAATTGGCCCAGCAATTAGAATCTTTGTCTTCTTGATGTTAAGCTTCAATCCATATTGAAGGCAATTGTCCTTGGACTTTAACAGCAAATACTTCAGGTTCTCCTCAGTTTCAGCAATCAAAGTTGTGTGATCCGCATAATGCAGATTGTTGATGAGTTTTCCTCTAATCCTTATGCCACAGTCCTCCTCATAATGTCCAGCCTCCTGAATGATCACATACACATAGAAAAGGTATGGAGACAGGATGCACTTCTGATGTACTCTCTTCCTGATTATTAACTATGCAGCATTCCCTTGCTCTGTTCTGATGATTACTCTTTGGTCCAAGTATAATTTTCACATGAGCAAAATCAAGTGTTCTAGGACTCCCATTCTTCTTAAGGTTAGCCACAATTGGTTGTGATCTCCAGGGGCAAATGCCTTTGCATAGATTACAGCATAGTATCATTAATGTAGGAGCCCTGGTGGTCTAGTGAGTAATGAATTGTGCTGCTAACCCAAAGGCATGTTGTTTGAATTCCCCAATTGCTCCAAGTGAGAAAAATGGACAATTTCCTGCTATGCAATTTACAGCCTCTGAAAACATATTGGAAAGTCATCTACGTGTTGGCTCTGATTCAACAACATAAACAATAATAAGTAATGACAGTACTGGATACTTACCATTCAAGGATAGTGGAGGGGGGATTTAAGGTAGATGGAAGTCAAGAGCAGCCTTTATGAAAGAAGTAACTTCTTTGATTACATGGAAAGGATCAGTAGCATTAGTTTGTAAAGGACAATAAACTAGTAAAAAAAGGGCATAGTATTTCTAACTTCATAAGAGAAAAGGGGAGCAGGACAAACAAGGTCAATTAAATCATCAGAGATTATATCCTGCAAAGCCTTATAAGAAACACACAAGCTTTATTTTGTTTTTGTTTATTTGTTTTACAAACAAACTTTAGATGTTAGCCTTTCTCTCAATGAATTTGAACAGAAAAGAAATGTAGTCTTCTTTAAACTTTTTGAAGAGCATTCTATAGTGAAAGTAGAATGCTGATTGCAGGATGGCTGGTGAGGAGGCAGGGAAAGTAGCTAAAGGCTACTGAGAAGAGGACGTCCTGGACTAAAGAAGTGGCCATGGAGATGGAGGGACGTAGATGTACTGAGAAATTATCTTAAATTTGACTCTTTCTTCCATGGCACCCTCAGAATCTACCAGTCCACAGGGAGGGCCTAAGGGTCTTATACCGCACGGGCAGAGCTCTGAAGTTAGATTGCCCTGTTCAAACAAACTCTGCTCATTAACTCCGTGACTATGGGGAAAGATTTCCCAGTGACTCAAATTTAAAGTAGGGATAATAATAGTAGAGAGAGCTCTGGTGGCCTAGTGGCAAGAAGCTGCTCTGCAGTCATGAATGCACGCAGTTCAAGGCCACTAGCCGACTCACGGGAGAAGGATGGGCAATCTCCTCCAGAGTGATTATCTTCCTCTGATATCCCACCAGAGTGTAGCTATGGGTTGCTTCCAACTCTATGATGGTATACAACTACAACAACTATAATAGCACATCTTTCATCATAAATACATGTTGGAAATTGGGTCGGAACTGCCCATAGCTGAACTTCCAGTGGGTTTTCAAAGGCAGTAAATCTCACAGAGGAAACCATCCATCCATCCTTTTCTTGCAGAGCAGCTGGTAGATTCAAACCGTGTGCCCTCAGGATTGCAGCACAAATTTTTAACACAAAACCACCAGAGCTCCCTAGTCAATACACAGCAAACCAAAATCACTCTAGGTGCTATCAAGCCAATTCCAACTCATGGCAATCTCACATATATCAGATCAAACTATGGTCTATAACGTTTCCAATGGCTGATTTTTCAAAAGGAGATTGGCAAGCCTTTCCTCTGAAACATATATAAAGACATATTAGTAAATGCAAGCGTATAGAATAGTACCAGGCACAAAATAAACATTCATAACAAACACTGCCAACTGCTATTATCAAATGTGTGGTGAATTATACTGTTATTTTCCTTATTCACAGTCTGACCAGGTCTTGCCCAGCTTACTCAGGATGGATCTTAAATCATCTTCCCACTTTATTCTTTGCCTGTTTCCAGCAACACTACATGGATTTTCCTTAGAGAGCTCTCTAGTAGCTGTCTACATCATTTCCAAGATGGCAGCTAGAAAACTCTGACAACTCTTATCATGCCACTCCTTTTCCAGTCTTTGTAAACCTCCCTGTGAAGACCAACATTCTCAGGAAAACAGTCAACTCTTCCTTAACCTGGTCTTAGCTAATTATTGTCACATAGAACTTAGGGTTAGTTTTTTGTTCGGTTGATTTTTTTCATTCAGTTTGCAATGATGTTCACATAATATCTGCTTTTGATTTATGATGCATTCATTACCACTGTGAGAATGGATTGAGACTATGTGTACCTTACAAGTAACTGAGTACCAGAAGAGTCCCTAAGAGGTTACTTTCCCAAGTTACAGCAGTTAGTCTTATGTATCTTTTAGATTGCTTTGATATATTTTGTCTTTTTAGAAAAGAGGACAGTAAAGATTCCAAAACATAAACAAAATTGGTTTCTGACACATCTTAATGTATAGTACATCACTGCCATGAACAAATGCAGGCATTCAGCCTGATCAGTAAGAGAAATTGCTTAGGAAGACCATGCCACAAAAATCAGTATCACCTACTGAAGTGTCCATTTTAAAGAACTTAGTGATGTTTTAATATAAATAACTTCATTGAGTTTCACACACCAAATTAAAACATATTTTGATATGTTTAGATATGAATCAAGTCTGACTCACAGCAAATATATATGACAGAGTAGAAATGCCCACAGGGCTTCAAAGGCTTTAAGTGACATTTAATGTGCCATTGCTATTCCTTTGCCTTAAAAACTCAATTACCTTTTAGAGAGACACAAAACACAAAAGGAAAGTAAGTTTTCATTACACTTACATATATTTTCATTTCTCTTCTCCTCATATATTGTTATATGTGGCTATGTGATAAATTAACCCCAAAATTAGTGCCTTTAAAACACTTCTTCACATTTCTTTAGGTTAATAATTTGGGTACAACTTAGTTAAATCCTATATTAATACTTGTTTCAAAGCTATCGTCAACATATTAATCAGCAGTTAAGCCAAAATTTGATGAGGAATACTCTGCTTTCATATGACTGTCACATTATCATGTCTTCATAAGCTTTGGCCAAAAGTCCTCAGTTCCTTAATGGCTGTTGGTCTGAGTCTACTCTTAATTTTTAGCTCTTTATACATAGGCTTCTCCAATGGGCTACACATAATATGGTAGCTTGTATCACACAAGTGAGAAGACACTGAGAAAAACTATAAGCAAGCTGGAAGTAACAATCTATTTTATCCTAATAGTGCAGTGAAATACTATCTTTTTTTGCCATAATCTACTCACTAGAATCAAGTCTCCAAATTCTTCCTTCAGAGGAAAGGAATTAGACAAAGACACAATTATCAGGAAATAGGGATCATTGGGAACTATTTTAGAAGCATTTTATTTCTGCATTTTACTAAAGTTCAGAACACACAATTCCAGAAGCACTTCATTCCTTTCTCTTGTATCATTTATCTTCTGCCCAAAGAATTTCTCTATTGCTTTTCTGTCGATGGGGACTTCCTTTAACTTTTGTACATACTTATTTTGCCTTTGCTTTTGAAAGATATTTTCACTGCCTTTGTACTTCTAGATTCGTAAGTCTTTCTTTCACTCTTTTTATTTCAGCCCACACATTTCACAGTTGGTGAAATGTCTGACTTATGCAAAACCCCAGAGTTATGAACCAACTCTATTGTTAGTATGTGCCATCTAGTTGGAACCAAGTCATAGCTGACCCTCCAGTGGGGTTTCAGAGGCAATAAATTAAACAGAAGGAAACTGCTGCATCAGTCCTTACCACTAGTCACCAGTAAAATCTATTAACATTCTGAGGTACATACAATAACTTATTAAGAAATGGGTGCTTCTGGTTGGGACAAACTTCAAAACATCATTATTATTACTATATTGTTATGTTAAGGATGTTGCCATGCATCTAAAGTGTTTTTATGCAAAATTTCTATTCAATTGGATGTGTCACAATAAATTATCAACAATATTGATAAAAATGTTTATGTGAAACATATACATAGACCAAGAAGCATTCATTTGAATAGAACAAGGGGATACTGTATGGTTTAACATCAGGAAAGATGTGTGTCTGGGTTGTATCCTTTCTACATATCTATTCAATCCATATTCTTAACAATTCAAGAGGCTGGACTATATGAAGGGAACCCTGGTGGCCTACTGAGTGGACAGTTGCACAGCTAATTAAAAGGTCGTATCCTCTGGCAATTCAAATTGATCTGCTGTTCCACAGAAGAAAGTGAGACAATCTCCTCTAGCACAATTCACAGCCTCTGAAAACCTGCTGAAAGATCAGTTATGAGTTTGTTTTGACTGTCCAACAATAAGGAAGATTGATAAGCAATCTATGCTATGCAAATGACATAGCCTTGCTTGCATAAAGTAAAGAAGACTTGAAGCACTTGCTGAAGATCAAATCTTACAGCATTTGATATGGATCACATCAACATCAAGGAAAAAAATTCTCATCACTGGACCAACAGTTAACATCATGACAGAATGAGAAAACACTGAAGTTTCAAGGTTTTAATTTTATTTAACTCTAGAGACTAAGGTGTGCCTCATCCAAGCCATAGTCTTTGCAATTCTATGCATCAGAGAGCTGGACAAGACTAAGGACGGAAGAAGAAAAATCAATGTCTTTGAGTTGTGGTGCTCGAGAAGTTTACTGTACATACCATGGTCTGCCAAGAAAATAAACAGGTTTGTCCTGAAGAGGGTAAATTCAGAATGCTCCTTTGAGGTAAGAGTTTTGACGCTTCATCTCACATACATTGGGCATACCACCAGTAGGAACCAGTCCTCGGACAAGGACACCATTCTTGGAAGGATGGAAGCACAGAGCAAGACAGGAAGACTCTGGATGAGATGGAATGACTTAGTGACTGGGGTGCTTGGGGGTAGCTGTGCTGGAGACAATGAAATTGGCTCAAGATAGAACAAGGTACATAGCTGTTGTCCATAGGGTCACTATGAGTCACAAATGTCTTGACAGCACTTAAAAACATAGTCAACGTCCATGGTAGCAGCCACCAAAAAACCAAAAGATATGCTCATTGAGCAAATATGCTATCATGGACCTCTTCAAAGTGCCAAAAGGCAATGATGGCAGTTTAAAGTCTAACCTGTACCTGACCCAAGATATGATGTTTCCAATTGCTTTCTCTGCAACTGAAAACTGGACACTGAATAAAGACAGACTGAAGGAGAATTTATGCCTTTGAATTGTGTTGAGTATTGACTATCCAATGCACTGCCCAAAGAATACACTAATCTGTCTTAAAGAAAGTGGAAACATGATGTTTCTTAGACGTAAGGATGATAAAACTTCATCTCACATACTTTGGGCTCACTGTTGGAGGCACAAGCCCATGGAAAGACTTCATGCTGAGAAAAGTAGGTCAGTGAAAGACCGAGAGATTATCAACAAGAAAAAGTGCTGTAATTCTTATTCTAGCTTTCCCTAGCAAAAAAAAAATGTCCTTTCCATTGGGACATGAGTATTAGATGTCTCAGAGTTAGCCAATAGATCATTAGTATTCATTAGCTGAATTTTTCCATTTCTCCTTCCTCACTATAGCTCATTTTGAAAAATTTCTATTGTCTTAACTTCATTACTTTTTTGTGTGTCTTGTATCAAGAATCAGTTAACCCAATTCAGTGTATTTATCATTTCAGGCACTATAATTTTCTTCTCTAGACGTTTGATTCGGATATTTTAAGTATCTTTCTCATGTATCCTTAACACGCTCATGCTTTTCTCTTTTTTTTTTTACCATACAGAGTACAATTGCTATAGTAATTTTTTGCTAATTGTATTATCTGTCATTTTTAAATTTTCATTTATTGATTGACTTCTGCCCCACAATGATTCATAATTTATTGTCTTCTTTATTTGCCTGGGAACTTTCTGTTGGGTAATAAGTGTTGTTACTTTTGTAAATACAGTAAAAGTAGAACGCAATATACTTTAATGCCATCAAAACCCCCCAACTGAGATAAAGGGATTTCCCTTGGGTGTGCAGCTTAAACTACTTTACCTAGAGATAAAAGGACAGGGAAGTGAGATGAGAAGGGGAGGTTCCATTGTATAACA
This sequence comes from Elephantulus edwardii, assembly GCF_000299155.1. NCBI lineage: Eukaryota > Metazoa > Chordata > Mammalia > Macroscelidea > Macroscelididae > Elephantulus > Elephantulus edwardii. The sequence continues at coordinate 2,825,377 of NW_006399980.1, read as the reverse complement.
AAGAAATAACTATCAGGAGTGGAATGTGTCTTTTTGGACACAGTCCCCTGTGTTACATTAAGGAAGCTCCTTGACACAATAGAAAACCAAGACATGTGTAGCTTTCCAAGGAAGCCATGTACTTATGTACTGAAGAAATAAGGATATTCATCAACAACTGACAGAGAGATGGTGGGCCTGTCCCTAATGCTGGAGCCCAGGATTTGGGCTTGTGGTCTCCTAATGAGTAACAGAATAAATTTTTGCTTGTCAAAGTCATCCACGTGTGGTATCTCTATTATAACAGATCTAGACTAACTAAAATAGTGGAGCTATTAAAAAGTCTAGAATTACTTTTGGTTAATCACTTAAGCAATACTGTTTTTCTTTCTCAGTATTATGCCCCACTTATTTTTGAGTCCTGTATCATTGATGGCATGAATTATTTCCAGTACTGAGTATGTGTCAAGAATTATTCTGTCCATTTCTTTGTTGATTTGTTTCCTCCACCTCATTATGTTCTTACAATCATGCACTACTCAGTACTTGGTAGAGGACTTGAAGGGAATCTTTATTAGATTCCAAAACATGCTCTGAGTAGCTTTGGCTCTCTGTCTAGAGAAATCTAGATTCTCTGTCTTCTATAATTTCTCCACTTTTCTCAATTTTGGGACTTCTAGGCTTTGCTTAGAATGCTTTTTTGTACTGTCACCTGGAAACTATCTGATTATCATGCTCAGTTTGTCTGTTTTCATACTCTTGGTAATTCCTGCTTGTTTTCTAATGCCTCAAAGTCATTGTTTCATGTATTTGTTTGGAACTCTGTCAAGAGTAGAAAGTTACATCAAGTCTGTTTTTTCACCCTTATGTACAGAAGTGGAAGTCTGTTCTATATGGTTTAATTAGTCTCTAATGACATTTACCTTCCCTCCCAAACTTCTCACGTATCTTTATTCCATAAAACGAGTGCTGCTGGAAAGCAAAACCCAAGCTCTCTATCATATTTTGCACCTAGGGGCCAACTGGCAGCACCATGATGGATGGTGAAGAGACAGAGATTGTAAACAGCTTTAGTTTGCTTGGCTCCACAATCAACACTCTTGGCACCAACAGCCAGGAAATCAAAAGACATATTGTGTTGGGAAAGTCTGCTGTCAGAGACCTCTCCAAAGTACTGAAGAGCAATGATGTCAGTCTGAAGACTAAGGTGCATCTGATACAGGCCTTTTTAATCACTTGCTATGTGTCAGAGAGCTGGACAATGATTACGGATGGTAGAAAGAGAGAGAATTTATGTCTCTGAGCTGTGATGTTGGAGAAGCATATTGAATATACCATGGACTGCTAAGAGAACGAACAAGGTTATCCTGAAGAGAGTTAAACCGGGCTGTTCCTTAGAGGCAAGGATTCTGGAGCTTTGTCTGGCATTCTTTGGACATATGGCAAGGAGGAACCTATCCTTGGAGAGGGACATCATGCTTAAGAGAGTGGAGGGACAGTGCAGGTAAGGATGACCCTGGATGAGATAGGTTGATTCAGTGACTCCGGTAACTGGGGATGGGGGGGTGGGTGTGTCAGAGACAATATGATTGGCACAAGACAGAGCAGGGTTTAGGGCTGTTGTACATAGGGTTGCTATGAGTTGCAGGCAACTCGATGGCACATAACAACAATAATGCTGGGGGGAAGTCTGTCTGTCTGTCTGTCTATCTATCTATCTATCTATCTATCTATCTATCTATCTATCATCTATGTAAGTTTATCTGTCTATCTATCTAACTCACTCTTTCCATGGTCTCTGCAAGGATTAGTTGCGAAGCCTTCTCTCTTCACCACAATACTGAATCAATTTGGTCCTACTCTTATCTCAGTTTTTTCTAAGCCTAATTTTTCTTCGAACCCCATACATACAGAAATTCTGGGGGGACAGGACCTAGACACACACACTAAAGGAGGGACAAACATGGAAATAAATTGGTTATTCTTGTAATGGGGAAATGTCTTTCTTCTGCTTTTCAGGCAAAATGTTTGCCTGCTAGGCACTGCTCTGAAGCTAACTATTCAAAGTAAGACAGATTAAGAAGAAGAATTGGCCATCCACTTCCAAAGTAACAATACTTCTAAGCCCTAATTACAATACAGCAAACTTAAACTATCAGATATGGCACCAGAGGCTGTGTCCTTGAATGGAGAAACATAAGGGGGAGAAAAAAGTTGTAAGCAGATATTAGTGATTGGAATGTAAAATGTAAGACGTGTGAATGTAGGAAAACAGGATATTGTTAAGGAAGAAATAGAATGCGTAAATATTAACATACTAGGTGCTGGCAAAATGAGATAGCTTGGCAAGGGATATTTTTAATCAGACAAATGGCCTGATGTACTATGCTGGAAATGAAAAAGTTAGGAAAAATGGGGTAACATTCATAGTGAAAAAGACCATTTCTAGATCCATCTTGAAATACAATGTTCCAAGTCACCAGATAAGATCCATACACATACAGGGAAGACTTGTTAACATCACTGTCATTCAGATATATACACCAAAAACCAGAGCCAAAGAGGAGCAAATAGATGATTTCTACCAACTTTAACTGTCAGAAACTGATCAGTCATACAACCAGGAAGAAGGATCAACAGTTGGAAATTGGACTTAGTCACAGTAATGAGGCTAGAAATAAAATGATAGAATTGGGTACAATAAAAGATATATTCATTGCAAATAACTTTTATATGAAGAACAAACAGTAAGTATACACATGGTCCTCATCTGATGGTAGCACATGAATCAGATTTAATACAATTGTGGAAAGAATAGAGAATCTCAATACGAGCTCTGAAAACTAAACAAGGTGCTGATTGTGGAACAGACTATCAAGTCCTCATTTGCAAGTTCAAATTAAAGCTAAAGAGGGTTAAATCAAACTCACTAGAAAAAAAACTTGACCTTCAATCTCTTCCATCTGAATTTAAAAACCATCTCAAGAACAGGTTTGAAGCCTTGAACACTAATGAGCAAAAAGATGAGCTGTAAGAGGGCATCAAGAATATCACCCATGAAGAATGCAAATGGTCATTACAGAGACAGAGGAAAGACCAAGATGAGTATCAACAGAGACTGAATTTGCACTATCATACAGAGAAACCGAAGCAAAGGCAAGAAAGCAGGAGTTAGGGAGCTGAACAGAGGCTTTCAAAGGGAAGCTTGGGGAAACACAAAGTTACAAAGTAAAGAATTTATAATGAAATGTGAAAACCGCTGGAGTCAGAATTTCAAAAAGGACTAATTCACTGAACCATAAACTTAAGGAACTGAAGAATAAACTCATGCCTCAAACTGCAATAGTTAAGGATGCTATGCGCAGACTACTGAACAATCCAGGAAGCATCAAAAGAAGATGGAAAGAGTACACAGAGTCACCGTCCCAGAAAGAATTGGCTAACACAGAAGAATTTCATAAAACAACACATGATCAAGAGCCAATGGTGATGAAGGGGGAAGTTCAAGCTGCCCTGAAGGAATTGGCAAGAGATAAGGCCCCAGGAATTGATGAACTATCAGATGACATACTTCAGCAAACAGATGCTGACTTGGCTAAGCTCATCAGTGTGTGCCAAGAAATCTAGAGGACAACTCCTTGGCCAAATGACTAGAAGAGATTCATATTTATTCTCATTCTATAAAAAGTGATCCAATAAGAGTGTGTAAATTATCAAACAATTTCACTAATAGCACACACAAGCAAAATCCTGTTCAATATTATCAAAAAATTACTAGAAAAGTACATCTACAGAGAACCCCCAGAAATACAAGCTGAGTTTAGTAGAGGCCGTGGCAGTAGAGATATTATTGCTAATGTCAGACGGATCTTGGCTGAAAGCTGAGAGTACCAGAGGGATGTCTAGTTGTGTTTTATTGACTATGGAAAGACAATTGACTGTGTAGGTCACAACAAATTGTGGCTAACAGTGAAAAGAATGAAAATCCCAGAACACTTGATTGTATTTGTGTGAAATATATACTTATACCAGGAAGAATTCATCAGAACAGAGCAAAGAAACACTGCATAGTTCAAAATCAGGAAAGGAGTATATTAGGAATGTGTCCTAACAGATCAGCACATTCAGGAGGCTGGACTTTATGAGGTGGAATGTGGCATGAGGACTGGAAGAAGACTTTGCAACAACTTTATAACCTTGCAGATGTCACAGCCTTGCTTGACAAAACTGAGGAGAATCTGAAATGCTTGCTGCAGAAAGTTAGAGACTCCAAGATGAATCAGAGATCCAGGGGTAAAGCCCCAAACCATAAAGATGGTAACAGACCAAATGACACAAAACTTAGAAGGCCTAACCTATGGTATAAATAGGCTGGCAAATACAGCCAGAAACACATATCCAGGAAAGGACAAAACTGATGAACTGAACCTTTTAAAAATTAAATTCCTGTGACCATCAAAAACTTTTCCCAGCAAGGTGAAAAAAAAAAATCGACTGAGAAAAAACATTCAGCAATACCATCTCAGACAAGGGTCGCATAACAAAAGTTTATAAAATACTCCTGGGCTTCCACAAGAAAAACATAACCTAATTACAAAATAGCAAAAGACAGATTTTTCATGAAGGAAGACATTTGCATGGCCAAAAGGCACATGAAGAAACGATCAAAATCGCTGGCAATAAGATACACAATTAGACATCTTGTATACAAAACTACAGTGAGACATCATGTCACCCCAGTAACAGTGGCAAAGTTTAACAAGTTAACCAGCAATAAATGTTGAAATAAATGCAGTGAGAATAGAACTCTCATACACTGTTGGCAGAACTGTAAAATGGTACAACCACTCTGGAAGACAATTTGCTATTTCCTCAAAAAGCTGAACATAGAAATTCCATGTAACCCAGCTATTCCATTGCTAGGAATATACCCTGAGAAAATTAGAACTGAGACACAAGGGGAGATTTGTACACCAATGTTCATATGAGCATTATTCACCATCGCAAGAACATGGAAATAGTCCCAATGTCCAGCCACAATCGAATGTACTGAGAAACTGTGGTACATTCACATGATGAAATACTACACAGCACTCAGGAGCAAAGATTTCGAAAATTACTACATAACTTGAGAGGGACTGGAGAGAATTATGCTGAGTGAACTCAGTCTCGTAACGGCAAATAATGCATATGAACATTAGTGTAGAATTAGATAAACAGTAAAACATATATGAGGATCAAAGTGGGGGGAAAAGGGAACTGAGGGGTGAGGATGAGCAGGAGGGAAATGATTGGGTGGCACAATTAGGGGTGGGGTTAAATGAAATGGGAAAGATCCTACTGGGATCAGGAAAGACATGGAAATGGTGGGCATAATGCAATGGTGATTAATTTTATAAAACAATAATGAATGGGAATTATTGTATGAAACATAATGTGAATGAAAGATAGTGTAAAGCACAATGTATACAAACTTTGTAAGCAAACCAATATAAAATAAAACATTTTTAAAAAACCCAAAATAAAACCAACCCAATCTGCATTATGCCGATGTCACAACCTTGATTTCCAAAACTGCAGAGGATCAGATGTGTTTATTGCAGAATGCCATGACAGTAATCTTCAGCATGAATTGAAACCCAACATTAACAAAACAGAGATTCTCACCACTGGGCCAACTGGTATCATCATAACAGACAGAGAGGGGATGGAGATTGTTAACAATTTCAGCTTGCTCTAGTTCACAATCACCACTCCTGGCACCAGCACTCAGGAATCAAATGCATTAGGAAAATCTGCTGTCAGGAACTTCTCCAAAGGGCTAAAGAGTCAAGATGTCAGTCTAGACACTAAGACATGACTGATCCAGGCCATGGTCGCAGCAACTTTTTGCTGCACTCCAGAGAGCTAGACAATGATGAAGGTGAGAGAAGAAAATCAATGCCTTTGAGTTGTGGTGCTGGTTAAGAGTACTGAGCATACCATGGACCACTAAGAGAAGAAACAGGTTTGTCTGGAGAGGATGAAGTCAACTTACTCCTTTGAGGCTCTGTTTCACATACTTTAAGTATGTTGCCAGGAGGTATGTTGACCAGTCTTTGGAGAAGGACACTTAGAAGACTGGAGGTACATCACAGAGGAGAAGACCCTGGAGGAGACAGATTGCCAAAGTAACTGGGGAAATGGAATTAGATGTGTGGGAGACAGTGAGATTGACTCAGTACAGGGCAGGGTTTAGACCTATTTTGCATAGGGTTACTATGAGTTGCACAGGACTTTTGGGCACATAAAAACAACAACCACCTTACCTTCTAACCCTAAACTCCTTGTCTGGTTTATCATTGCCTTCCCTTCAGCTTGTTGCAATGTATGACTCTGCAAAACACCCCCTGGCTGGTAGTTAAGTACTAGTTAATTTGCTCTTTCTGGTACTGTTCTTGCAGTTCTAAATATGTAGCCTGGCAAAATCTCTGTTGTATCTAGTCCACCACTATTGTCCATTATTTTTGTTTATACTGCAGCTGCAAAACTCTTCCTATTTCCAGTTGGGAAAACTGGTCTCGTTGCTGATGATATTTAAAAAGAAAAAAAAAAACCCATACCCCAACAACAATCTTACAGATGAAGGGCTTTCTGCGGACCTGGGTCATTAACCCCTTGGTTGTTTTCTGAACTGAAAATAGTATAAAATGGATGGAAATTCTGTATTTTCCCCCTATCTTTTTTTAAGATTAGTGGCGTAAGGGTAAGAAGCTATACTGCAATCCTGAAGGTATATGGTTCGAAACAACCAGCGGCTCCACAGGAGAAGGATGGGCAATCGCCTCTCATTTGATTGTCTCTGAAAATCCACTGGAATGTCGGCTATGGGCCAGCCTTGACTTGAAGGTATTCAACAACAACAAAAACATCATAAAATTAAAGGTATTTTTGTTCCATAGGAGTTGATAATGATCCTGGCTAACTTTCTTTTATGAGTTGAATTGTGTATCCTCTCCCCTCCCCCCAAATGTGTGTCAACCTGGCAAGCTGGTTATGTAACACTTGTTGTTTTTGTTGTTATGTGCCGTAGAGTCGTTTGGGACTCATAGCGACCCTATCTACAACAGCCCTAAACCGTGCTCTATCCTGTGCCAATCTCATTGCCTCTGACACATCCATCCCGATTACCCCAGTCACTGAATCAATCCACCTCATAGAGGATCTTCCCCCCTTG
>NW_006399980.1:2814036-2817917 GCF_000299155.1 Elephantulus edwardii | reverse complement strand
TCCAACTCTCTGATACATAACAAGCGATTTCAAATACCATGGCCTGTATCAGGCACACCTTAGTCTCCAGAGAGACACTGTTGCTCTTGAGTACTTTAGAGAGGTCTCTAACCGCAGACTTTTCCATCGCAATATATTTTATTATTTCCTGGCTGCTGGTGCCAAGAGTGTTGACCGTGGAGCCAAACAAACTGAAGCTGTGAACAATCTCAATATCTTCACCATCCATCCTGATGCTACCCATTGGTCTAGTGCTGAGAATTTTTGTCTTCTTGACATTAAGCCTCAGTCCATACTGAAGGTGCAGTCCTTAACCCTCTGCAGTAAGTGCATGAGTTCCTCCTCAGTTTCAGCGAGCAGGGTTGTGTCTCTGCATAACGCAGATTGTTGATAGATCTTCCACCAATCCTAACGCCACGCTTCTCCTCATAGAGCCCAACCACTCGGATAATCTGCTCTGCATACAGGTTGAAAAGGTATGGAGACAGGATGCATCCCTGGCGTACACCCTTCCCAATTTTGAACCATACAGTGTTGCCCTGCTCTGTTCTGATGACTTCCTCTTGGTCCAAGTATAGGTTTTGCATTAGCACAATTAAATGTTCTGGGATTCCCATTCTTCTCAGAGTCAGCCACAGTTTGTTATGATCCATGCAGTCAAATGCCTTTGCATAATCAATGAAACACAGATAGACATTCTTCTGGTATTCTCTGCTTTCAGTTAAGATCCATTTGACATCAGCTAAAATATCCCTAGTACCACGATCCCTTCTAAACCCAGCCTGGACTTCTGGAAGTTCTCTGCTGATGTACGGTTCCAGTCATTTTTGGATAATCTTCAGTAGAATCTTGCTTGCATGTGAAATCAATGATTTTGTTCTGTAGTTTCCACACTCAGTTGGATCGCCCTTCTTTGGGATGTGAACAAATATAGACCTCTTCCAGTCAGTTGGCCAAGTGGTTGTTCTCCAGATTTCTTGGCACAACTTGGTGAGCACATCCACGGCAGCATCTGTTAGCTGAAATATGTCAACTGGTATACCATCTATCCCGGGGGCCTTATTTTTTGCTATTTCTTTCAAAGCAGCTTGAACTTCTGCCTCCATCACCATAGGCTCTGGCTCAAATGCTATTTCATTAAATTCTTCTGTATCTGCCAATTCCTTTCGATACAATGACTCAGTATATTCCGTCCATCTTCTTTTGATACCTCCTGGATCATTTAACATTCTGCCTAAAGCATCCTTGATTGTAGCAACTTGAGGTTTGAATTTGTTCTTCAGTTCCTTGAGCTTAAGAAATGCTGAACGAGTTCGGCCCTTTTGATTTTCCGACTCTAGCTCCTCGCATCTTTCATTGTAATATTTTGCTTTGTCATTCCATGCTGCCTTTTGGAATCTTCTGTTCAGCTCTTTAGTGTCTTGGATTCTTCCTTGTGCTTAGCATCATATATTCTTTATTTTTTTACATTTGTAAAATATACATTATATATTCTTGATTTAACATCATTATCCTACTACAGGAACTCTGGTGGCCTAGCGGCAAGAAGATGCACTACAATCGCGAAGTGGGTTTGAGGCCACCAGCTGCTTCTTGGAATAATGTTGGGCAATCTCCTGCAGTGCAATTTCCAGCCTCTGAAAACTCACAGGAGGGTCTGTTAGGGGTTGGCTCCGACTCAATGGTACACACCAACAACAATGATATTGAAGAGGCAAGGTTAGTGGCAGTTATGTTAATTATAGGATGCACACTACAAAATTATATTGTAAATTGAGTCAATCTTTTTTTTAACGATGCAAAATGTATTGACCAAGTATTTAGAGACCAGGAAGAATCTCAGCATCACCACAAAGAAGTCAAGAATGCTGTATATTCTTTAGGACATACAGTCCCTGTGTGGTCAACCTCAAAGGCCCAGGAAAATACTGATGTCAAGACATGGAAATCTCAAAGGAATGCTGGGCCTATAGCCACTCAAAGGAGACAAGGACCTTTATCCAGAATCTACAAAGTAAGAATTTCCCTTAAACTATCATCCTCAATTCTAGCTTCCTAAAGAGCGACAATGAGGGAAGAAATTTTATACTACATAAAGCCATCCACTTGTATGTCTTTGTTGTATTCCATTAGGTTGTCATAAGCCAGAATTGTCCTAATGACAACCTACAAAAAAATATGGATATGAGGCGCTCCTCCAAATACCCCAGTAGGTTTCTAGTTACTATACTAGCACTTTCTACTTCTTTGCAAAGTGAACCTTGTTAATCTCTTAATCATAAGACTTAAAAAAATACCCCCTCAAACTCATTGCTGTTGAGTTAAAACCAACTCCAGCAGTTTTCCAGAAGCTGTAATTCTCAAGGAAGGGGACTGCCTGAGACTGCTCATCTGTTTCCCATGGAGTGCCTGGTGGATTCAAACCACCTGCCTTCGGAATATGATTCAACAGAGCTCCCTATCCATGATACAGGCCATTAGTAAATGCCTCCATGCTATCTGTTCCATCATCCTTCATTATGAACTGGACGAGCGGCTAACATTTTCAATATACAAAGCCTGTCTCTAACCAGGAAATCAGAATTGGCTATTATGACTCAGTACCTGGTGGGCTGGGAAGGATACAAGATAAAAACACATCTAAGCACATTAAATTGATGGACACATTGTGGGATTATTATCTCACAAAATTTAACAAATGCTGTAGGAGAAAAGAAGACTATTAGGAACTCTACTCTTGAACTTGAAGTTTGCAGGAAGAAGATCTGGCACACATATACAAAATCCATTTACCACATACCTTGGGTACAAAAGATCCCCATTAGTGACTGTTCCCTACATTTATTCACTCTGGCTTCCCCACTCCACCCACTTTCCTACTGCATCCCAGTTTCCAATCCTCTGCTTTCCATTCCTAACTGGATCCCTTGACTTATGTACTTTCTTAGCTGTAACTTCTCTGCCTATATCTTGGCTGCCCTTGACCCCTATTTTTGTATAGCAATTGTTCCTATACTTAAATACAATTTTAAAAAACAAATCAAAAAACAACAAAACTTACCTCCAACATCTCTAGCTAAGGTCCTGATTTCCTGTTTCTGCTGTTTGCTTCCTATTTCCATTTGGATAGCTGGTCATCACTTCAAGTCCAGCATATCCAAAATTCAACTTTCCATCTTTGCTGATTATCTGATAATTCTTCTGTGATCATTTTCACTAGAGGCGTCTCCCATCTCTGAGTAAGTTAAGTTTGAGACTCGGGTCATCTTTGACACTGTGTTCTTATTCTTTTCATCTGATTAGTTATCTAGTTCCAACAGTGCTGTAAATGTACAGGCCCTGTATGCAGTGACATCTAGCTCTCCATTGTTCTTATCAATCTTTACCATCTGTAATTTTTTTGTTGCAAGAGCTCATCTCTAATATTACCAATTCTCTCACCACTGATACTTTACAGTTTGCCAGTTAAGTCCCTTCCAAGAACCACCTGTATGTAACCTCATAGTTCAGAATTATAGAAAGCTAATTACTTTCTAAAATTTTACTACTACCAATTAAAACTACAGGGAGCTCTGGTAGCCTAGTAGCAAAAAGCTGTACTGCAATCCTGAAAGCACGCGGGTGTGAGGTCACCAGCTGCTTTGCAGAAGAAGGATGGGCAATCTCCTTCCATACAACTAACTGCCTCTGTTTAAACTAATCCTCCAGCTCTGACAACATTTCTTCCATGATTTTGATTGTTGTTGTTATGTGCCATCGAGTCACTTGCGACTCATAGTGACCCTATGTACAAGAGCACTATACACTCTTCTGTCCTGTGACAACCTAACCATTTCAAACGCACTTATTCCCACCACTCCAGTCACAGAATCAATCTCATC
>NW_006399980.1:2787795-2813527 GCF_000299155.1 Elephantulus edwardii | reverse complement strand
GTGTTGACTGTGGAGCCAAGTAAATTAAAACTGTTGACTATCTCAATCTCTTTACAATCCATACTGATGCTGCCAGGCTCCAAAATAACATTATAAGCTCCTTTTTAATCTTAACTACCACGTTTCACCACACAGCTGTCAGAAGTTCAAACTGGACTTCTGTTTATTTTCAGAGCCCATTTAAACATCTTGAAGCATATAAATCTGAACTTTAAGGTCTGGCACATATGCCAATTTCTTCATGTCATCTTCCCAAAGTTTCTAACGAGAAGTAATCACTAGACGCTTATACTCAGAACACTGTCTGGCATAGAATAGCCATGCAATAAAAATTTACTTAATGAAGTAATGACTGTTTCTCTTTAATATTTTGATAATACTTTGTAATTCTCTAACAGCACTTTTATCTTCTTGCCTTGACCTATCAATTAGTTTATTCAGTAAAACAAATGGGGCACAGTTGTTGAAATCTAATGGAGGACGTTCAACTATGAATGCATTCTTATTAAGTGGCAATGAGAGTTTTGAAAGCACACATGACATAGTCTAGCATGACACACAGAATAAAGGAAGGCTTTATACTTTAGATTTAATTGCATATATGATCCTTTCTCCTATGATTATATCCATTTTTTATACTGCAAATACGGCCATCTCTGGCACAGTTGTGTAAATGTTTACGGTCACCTCTAACTCTCTATTCTATGATTCTACACATGTGTGCAATTCACATGTGGCCTCAAATGACAGACAGTAAATACCAATTTAAAGAGAAACGTGTTCTTTTCTTGACTTTAGGAAACAAACATAAGCACAAACAAGAGTTAGAAGAATGCTGATGATGTACCAAGTAATTGAAAGGAAGAGTGAGATTTTTCAAATCCCTGGAGGAAGTACTCACAGCTTTGCTTCTTTGTATTCACTTTCAATCTTTTTCAAACAACAGAACAAAATTCTGTTTTTTTTTGTGATCATCAATAAGAAAACATCACCAGTGGCACAAAATCTATCAAGTTTGTTTGTTGGAAGGTAATTCAGTTAACTGAGGGACCTTGTTTATTTTTTTTTAAGGGACTAATTTTAAATTTCACAGTTCCACCTCCCGACCTTGACACAATCTGGACTAAATTACAACTCAAATATTTTATTTTTCCAATATATAAGAATGAATATTCATGGTACTCATCACTTCCATTTAAAAAGGAATCTTTATAAATATACTGTATGATCCTCTTTTACATGATTTAAAATTGGGTTTGATTTACACATGTATTTTTTGGGTTTAATTACTGTTTAAAGATAGATCTACTAGAACAGTCAAGGACTCATTTATAACTATTGATGTGTGTAATAGATGCAAAGTGTTACAGAAGTGCTGGTGTAAGAACTTACGCTTCGAACTAACAAAAGGATGGGCTTTGCTCATTGGACGAGAAGTAAATGCCTAAATCAAGCCGAACCAATTAGATTCTTTCATTCAGGATACTGGATTTTGCTATCAGGTATTATCTATTAGAATCAGTATTAACTTGGGAAGATATCTTCCCATATGCATAAAGAATCAGTGGAAGTCAATTTGCAGATAAAAATGAAGGAAGCAAATATGAAAGAGGACACATAACATTTGTTTGGTGGTTTGTTTTTTTTTTTGCATTTGCTATTGTTGTTGGTTGCTATCACATCAATTCAGAGCTATGGTAACATTCCTTAGGATAAAAACCTAAATGGTACCCAGTATTGAGCCCTCATCATGACAGTGGCACTGTATGAATCAATTGTTGTGGCCATCATGCCAGTCCATCTAACTGAGGAAGAATCTGAATAAGACGGATGACACAAGGACAATATCACTGTACCCACCTTGTTTTTGTTGGTCCTTAACTTTTTGAAACCTGAGTAAGATTGAAAATCATCACAAATTATCAAAGACCAGAAGTGTTATAGGACAACATCAGGGCTTCATACATGAAAGACCTGAAAGGCAACTGAAAAAAGAATGAATGAAAAGACTACAATGGATGTCAGAAGAAACGCTGAAACTCGAGTTTAAAGGCAGAGCTATTTGAAAAAACAGAAGAAATGATTAAATAAAAAAGGTGAATGGAGGATTTCAAGGGGTGTCTTGAGAAGATAACATAGACCTGTAGGCAGAAAATTTAAAAAGAGAACATGCTTGGCATTTCTCAAGATGAAGGTACTGAAAATACAAACTGTTGTTTTAACACTAAAAAATCCGTTCTGTTAAAAAAACGAAATGAAAAAATATTATGTGTCAACTACTATCTCATTTCATTCTAATGGAGCTCAATTTGATGTTTACAGCCAAGAAAATTAAGGTGCAGAGTCAAGGTGTAGGCAGGCAACGCAGGCATGAGTAAGAGCCCACGGTGCTTATCAAGACATTGCATTTGGAGCTGCAGAGCAGGGTAAAGGATCACTGAGTCCAGAAAACAGAGCGGTATGTCTTGAATGAGATACTGGTCTTGTCTGAGATCTTGGTCTTGCCTGAGATTTGTCTGAATTTTTGACACATGGATATTATTAAAAATAATAATAATTTTTTGGTGGTATAGTGGTTCTGTTAGTCCAAAGGTGGTACTTTTCTGGTAGTTTAAATCCACCAGTAGCTCTACTTGAGAGTGGAGGGTAACTTACAGTCTCCAAAAACCAGCTGGGGGGTTAGCTATGAGTCATTTCCAACTCAACAGCAATGAGTGAGTGAGTGAATGAATAAGACCTTTGCTTAAACAACTGAAGAGGTTTCACTTACTTGCAATAAGAAAATCATATACAATAGCTCCATCACTTTGTTTCACACCCTTTTAACTGACAATGCTTGGATGTCACAAATGGTTAATGTGCTTAGCTGCTAAAGGAAAGGCTGGATATTTGGGTCTATCCAGAGGGGCTTTAAAGGAAAGACCGGGTGATCTACTACTAAGATACTGGTAACTGATAACTCCATAGAGCAGTGTTCTACTCTGATTCACACAGAGGTTTGCTATCAATAGAAATCAACTTTGCAGAAAATATGTGTGTGCACATCAATTTTAACCATTGTTACTGATGTTTGTGTACATATTCCCATTTCTATATAACTCCTATGTTTGTGCTGTGTTACACATACAGGTACTAGCATAGCACATCTTTGCACTTGTTTCCCTATTGTATAAACAAATCAATTACTTCTTTGTGGAAATGCAGAGATAAAAAGACAAAGGGCTTAAAGAAAGATGTCTAAGACTTTGTTTGTTTGATGAGCTTGACTAAATTATCAAGAAATATTTTACTGTGAGCTATCAGAAGTTCTGGCCTATTGGTAAGAAGCTACACCGAAATCCTGAAGTCATGTAGTTCAAAGTCACCAGGTGCTCCACAGGAGAAGGAAGGGCAATCTCCATCCATGCTATTAACTGACTCTGAAAACCTACTGGAGGGTCAGCTATGGGTCAGTTCTGACTCAATGACACTCAACAATATTGTTTATTATGTCTGCAATTAATGCTTTTAGTGTCACTGTTAAGCAATGAATGATATTTCCCAAAATACAAGCTGTAAATTCTATCTTCTATGAATACTGGCACAAATAAGTCATCTCAAAAAAAATATAATCTAACAAATCACAGAGTGATGAGAAGTCACAATGGGGGAAAAATGTAGAAGTCAAAGAGATGAACAGATTTCAAAGGTCAGCTAGAGACAACAAAGCTAAATTTAATGGAATGTGCAAAGAGCGGGCATTCGGGTATATAAAGGGTGGAAGAATTCATGTCTAAATTGAAAGAACTAAAAAACAAATTGAAGCCATGAGTTGCAATACTGAGAGTTGCAATACTATGGGTAAAATTTTGAATGAACCAGGACTCATTTAAAGAAGATGAAAAAAATATACAAAGTCATTCTACCAAAAATAATGGATGGACACTGAAAAAATTCAGGAAGAAAGGTACCAATTATAATAAAGGAAGACGTTCTTGCTTAACTGAAGGCACTGGTAAAAAAAATAAGGTCACGAATTGATGGAATACTGATTGACATGTTTCACCTACCAGATTCAGCCCTGGTTGTGCTCACCAGTCTATGCAAGGAAATCTGGAGGACAGCTGTTTGGCTGACTGACCAGAAGAGATTCATATTTGTTCTCATTGCTAAGAAAAGTGATCTAACAAAATGCGGAGATTATTGAACAAAATAATTAATGTCACATGAAAGCAAAATAATGCTTAACATCATCGAACAGTAGCTAGAACTAAACATTGAGAGGAAACTGACAGATGTTTAGAAGATTACAGGCCATGATCTTTTCAGTCACTTGCCATGCATCTGAGAGCTTAAAAAATGAATAAGGATGATAGAAGAACTGATGTCTTTAAACTATGGTGTTAGAGAAGAGGGCTGACATCCTACAGACTACCAAAAGAACAAACAGACATGTCTTAAAAGATGCTGTCACAGTGCTCCTTAGAGGCAGAAACGAGGAAGCTTCCTCTTGCACACTTTGGGAATTTTGCTAGCAGAGGTTATTCCTTGGAGAAGAACATCAAGCTTAGAGGGTGAAGGGATGGCAAAGGAGAAGACGACCTTGGTCAGGTGGGCTGGCACAGTGACTACAGCAATGGGATTGAGTGTATCAGAAACTGTGAGGATGGCATAGGAGAGGACAAGTTTGAGATCTGTTCTTCATAGGGTCACTATGAGTTGTACTAGACTCAATGGCATCTAATAACAACAATGGCAACAACAGCCTGGAGAAGAGTACTGATTACCCCACAGACTACCAAAAGAGCAAACAAGGCTATCTTGGAAGAAGTGCAACCTTATAGTGGGTTTAATCTGAAAGAGCTCTTTTAAGGCAAACAGTTGAAATTCATTCTCATACACTTTGGAAATGTTGTCAGGGGGGCCCACAATGTGGAAAAAGACATCAGGCTGGGAAAGGTGGACGGTCTGAGAGAAGAAGGTCCCCAACAAGATGGATTGACACAGCGTCTGTAACAACAGACATGTCAGAGATTAATAGCAGTGAGCATATCAGAGATGGTATGGATGGTGAAGGAAAGGGTAAATTTCAGATATATTGTTCATAACAACATTGTAAGTCATAGAGGACTTGATAACACCTATTGTCAAGTCTCTTAAGCTTTGAAAATATAAGTTTCTGTTTGCCAAAGTCATACCCTTTTCAGTTTATACAGCTGAGATAGATAACTGAGACAGACAGTAAAGGGGCAATTCAAACATTAGAGGAGGCTGATTAGGGATGATGTGTTTTACCTTTTGTAGTGCAAAGGCAGCCTTTCAAAGTAAACCCTAAGCAAACTCAGATTTTAGCAGGAAAGTTTTTGTTAAACTTTTGCATATAAACAAATTTAAATCTTAAGATGAGTTTTGCACACCAGAGCCTATATACTGTAAAAATGCTTTCTCTGGGCATTATTGTTATTTAAGGGAAAGCAAGACAATGCATTAATTTGACAGGTTCATAATTTAAGTCAAGTTCTTGTGGCTTCCTTCTTAACAAAATGAAGCAACAGTATGCTGTTAGGGTTCCGCACTGAGACAGGACAGAGTTGCAAGGATTGTGAGTTTTTACTATAAAAGGCAGCTAAACCTCACTTTATCACTGTGTAGCAAGGATCAGCCTACATTTAACTCCCATACAAGCTGGAGATGGACCCAAGTTTCACTTTCTAGCATTGCCAGTTACTTCTGTGGCACTTCCTCCCTCTTATTCTAACCAATCATAGTTAGAGTAGATCTTATCTTTGGCTCAGAGCTGAGTCAAAACACCCCTGAACTCCCAAGGCCCAACCATAAGGGAGGCTTCAGGCTCAGGAATCTGCAAAAGGCCCTGTTCTTCCAACCAGCTGGTCTCTTTTTCTTCCCTGCCATATCAGCTGGGGGCTTGGCCATAAGCTAGAAGCACTCTATTTTCCTTCCCTGACTATGTCTCTGTAGCCCTTCTCTATCACCCAGCCAGCAGAGTGGGATATACAATTCAAGAGGGTACTTTTAGTTCCTCATGGCTCAGCATACATTTGAATTTTTAATCCTTTACAATGGTTAATAAAAATAATAGGGATTTTGGTTAGTCATTGTAGAAGGACAGAAGCCTTCCCCCAAATCTATCCACTTTACCCACTGTCATTGCCTTCAAGTTGATGCCAACTCATGGTGACCGTGTAGGACAGAGTACAACTGCCACACAGCTTCCAAGTCTGTAAATCTTTACAGAAGCAGATGTAGGTTTAATGAACATTATTTATCCAGTCAAATGCTATGCAAAATTGCACTGCTGTTGTTAAGTGCCCTTGAGTTGACTATGACTCACAGCTACCCCATGAACAATGTATCTGAACCCGCCCTATTCTGTGCATCCTGACCATCTCTGACATACTCGAGCCTAGTTAGTCATTGAATCAATCCATCTCATAGAGGCTCTTCCCCTCTTTCACATGCTTCACCTTTCCAAACATCATGTCCTTTTCCAAGGACTGACCCCTCTTTACAACATGCTCAAAGTATGTGAGACAAAGTTTCACTATCATTGCCTCCAAGGAACATACTGGCTGCACCTTTGACAAAAGTATATTTGTTTATCCTTTTGGAAGTCCACAGGATCTTTACCATTCTCTTACATCACAACTCAAAGGCCTCCATTCTTTGTCTGTCATCTTTATTCATTGTCTAACTTGCAGCTGCATAGCAAGTCATTAAAAAGATATGGTTCAGATCAGGTGTACCTTAGTCTTCCATTTTCATTAGACACTTCCTTAAAGTGGCACTCTGACTTCTAGAGTGAATTTCAGAAACCAGAGTCAAATGGTGAAACCAAATTCTCTGTCCTACAAAGGCTAAATTACTGTTCACCACCTATTAGCTATGTAAGTTAGGCCAAGTTATGTTTTACCATGGGTAAGTTCCTTTTCTTTCTCAGTTTCTTCTGTAAAATAGGATAATCACAGAAGTATCTGTTTTCCTAGATTGAAGATGAAGCAGACAGCTCATTATTGGGAGAGGCAACCTGCCAATACTAGCAAGGGGTGTAAATGTAGCTATCTCGGAGGAAGTATAATGCTCAATAGAAGTAAGAATGTAAAACTTTGTCCCACAAACTTCAGGTATGTTGTCTGGAGAAGTCAGTCCTTAGAAATATACATCATGGTTGGAAAGACTGGGGGTCAAAGAGAAGAAAACCTTTAACAAGACGGACTAGAGACAGTAACTACAGTAATTGACTTGAGTATGTAAGAGACTATGAAAACAGTAAAGGATAGAGAGGGTAAGATTTAGACTTGTTATTCACAGGGTCACAGGGAGCTGCAATTAACTCAAAAGTACCAAACAATTTTTAATTGTGATAATAGTGTAGTATAGGGCAAGGTTTCAATCTGTTGTTATAGGACTGCTATGAGTTGTAGTTGGCCTATGGTCACTTGTTGTTATGTGCCATCCAGTTGCCTGCAACTCATAGTAACTCTGTGTACAACAGTTCTGAACCCTGCCCTATCCTTAGCCAGTCTCACTGTCTCTGACTCACCTATCCCATTACCCCATTAACTGTGTCAATCCATCTCATCCAGGGTCTCCTCTCCTGTGCTGTCCCTCTACTCTTCTAAGCATGATGTTCTTCTCTAAGGACTTGTCCCTCTTGGTAACATGTCCAAATTATGTGAGACAAAGCTTCAAAATTCTGGCCTACAAGGAGCTGCTTATTTTTTTGCTCTCCTCAAGCCAGACCTGTTTGTTCTCTTGGTGGTCCATGGTATATGTTCAATAATTTTCTCCAGCACCAGAACTCAAAAGCATAGAAAACAAAAGTAATTTTTAAACTCCAAGTCTAAAGAAACTTGTTAACACTCCAAACAATGTAACAGAACTTTCTGGTAAATACATGAGGCAAGAGTCACTAGTGAGTGAGAGTTTGTTTTGGAAACAGAACAATCCTACATGCCAGGTTCCAACATGGTGCCAAGAGTATGTTTCAGGTCTGGGTGCAGACATACTTACTCCTCATCTGTCATAGTAGCTGGGCAAATGGCTCTGGAGCTCTCATGTGTTTATTCTTATGTGCTGTATCATTTTCTGTGTTTGCCATAGTATGACAAGGATTGGTAAAGCTGGCTTCAGGTCATTAAGTGATCGCTCAGTGCATACCACTTTGATGCATGATATGAGGAGGTCTAATATTTTCAGACCAGTTCTCGGTGACAGTATGGGAAATGTGCAATTCGGTGGTGGGTGAGACTAGCCCTTTTCCTTTCTCCAGATGACTACAGAATGTTTTCCTCCAGGAAAGGAGGCACTAAGAAGTCATAATAACTAGTTAACCCTTTTGTCCAGGTAGCTTCTGATGAGAAATGAACAAAAGCAGCCAAAACAGTGATGACATCAAGAACAGATAAATGGTGAGAGATAAAAGGGATCAGACAGTAAGGGGAAACTAATAATTGAGTGGCCAGAAATTTCCAGACACTGTGACAGCAAAAGGGCTGCTTTCCAGGGTCAAAACTGAGAAACAGTAGAAATGGAGTTGACAACAAAATTGGCCAAGACCACACTCAGATATGAACCTCAAAGTACATGAAGAACAGTGCAAAGCAATGTTCTAGAATAATCTTAAAACAAGAAAGTCTTGATTTTGTAAATTACTACTGAACTATGGAGTGACTGGAGAGCATTATGATAAATGAACTAACTCAGTCCCAGAAGGACAAATATTGTAGAAGACCATTATATTGTAGAAATAGATAACTATTAAAACATATATGAAGATCTAAGGGGGAGAGAGTGGGAACAGAAGGATAAGGATGGGTGGGAGGGGTAATCAAAGGATCACACAATCTGGTGAGTGAAGGGTTGTTGTTGTAATGTGCCGTCGAGTCGCTTGCGACTCATAGTGACCCTATGTACAACAGCCCTAAACCCTGCTCTATCCTGTGCCAATCGCACTGCCTGTGACACACCCATCCCGATTACCCCAGTCACTGAATCAATCCACCTCATAGAAGGCCTTCCTCTCCTGTGCTGTCCCTCCATCCTCCCAAGCATGATGTCCCTCTCCAATGACTAGTCCCTCCTTACAACATGTCCAATGTATGTCAGATGAAGCCTCAGAATCCTTGCCTCCAAGGAGCAGCCCGGTTTAACCCTCTCTGGGATGAATCAGTTTGTTTACCTTGCAGTCCATGGTACCCTCAATACTCTTCTCCAGCACCACAGCTCAAAGGCATCAATTCTCCTATCCTCCTTAGTCATTATCCAATTCTCAGATGCATAACAAGTGGTTGCAAAGACCATGGCCTGTTATTAGACACACCTTAGTCTCTAGAGAGACATTACTGCTCTTCAGAACTTTGGAAAGGTCCCTACCAGCAGACTTTCTCATCGCAATACGTCTTTTAATTTCTTGGTTACTGGTGCCAAGAGTGTTGACTGTGGAGCCAAGCAAACTAAAGCTGTGAACAATCTCAATCTCTTCACTATCCATCCTGATGCTGCCAATTGGTCCCGTGGTGAGAATCTTTGTCTTCTTGACATTGATCTTCAATCCATATTGGAGGCTACAGTCCTTGACCCTCGGCAGCAAGCAATTCAGGTCCTCCTCAGTTTCAGCAAGCAGGGTTGTATGTAAACTTTGCAGGTAAACCAGTATAAAATAATACACACACACACACACACACACACACCACAAAATTTTCCTACAAAGGAAAATCTGTAAGACTAAGTTCTCATTGCTTAGCAGAAACCTTGTAAGAAAAAAAAAAAAAGAATGAAATGGCATTCCTAGAACTCTGATAGAGAAGAATCCTTCCCACACAAGAATTGTATACCCAGTTAAATTGTTCTTCAAGTATGATGATGATATTAGAGCAATTCCACATAAACTAATGTAACTTATGATAGCTACACCAACCTTATAAGAAACATAAAAGGAGTTCAGTTAGGACCAACAAGGATAGGCAACAATGTGAGATTAACATACATAGTATCTTTCAGAAACCAACTCAAACACATAAATATACAAAGTTAAATGAAGTTACAGAAATGAAAGTAGAAAATTGGAAATGTTAATCCTTAAATAGAGAAAAGTGCAAAAGGGAAAATTAAATAGTCTAATTACAACACTTTAAAAAAAAACCAAGCACAACCAACCAAAAAAACCTAGTTCTGAACTAGTCTAGATGTCCCTCTAACTTAACATATGTAGGTTGTCTTTGTACATATGTGACAGTATCTGTTTCCTAGATATTCTTTATGGTCCTAGAGAGGGTGAAACCTTGTTGCTCCTTGGAAGCAAAGATCTTGAAGCTCCATCTTACATACTTTAGGCACGTTTCCAGGAGGGAACAGTCCTTTAAGAGGGATATCATGCTTGAAAGGATGGAGGGTCAGCACAGGAGAGGAAGAGCTTTGATGAAATGTATTGACACAGCGACTGTGGTAATGGCAGCAGGTGTATCAGAGCCAGTAAGACTGACTCAGGGTTGTTATGAGTCACAGTCAACTGGATGTCACATAACCACAACCACCACGGAAAAAAGAGCTCTGGTGGACAGGAAAGTCTGGTCACAAGAGGCTGTGTTGCAATCCTAAAGGCATTTAATTTGAATCCACTAGCTGCTCCATGGGGGAAGGATTGGCAATAATCTCTTCCTGTGGGATTTACTGCCTCGAAAAACCTGCTGTAACATCAGCTATGATTGGTTCCAGTTCAATAGCACATAACAAAAATATGAATAAGGCACTGGGGACATATTTTCCCCCCAGTAATTTTTTATGTGCTGTTGAATTGCCTGACACCCATAGCAGCCCTATGTACAGCAGCACTGAAGCCTGCCCTGCCCTGAGCCGGTCTCACTGGTGCTAACCTCCATTGCCCCAGTTATTGTATCAATCCATCTCATCTGGGGTCTTCCTCTGCTGAGCTGTCTCTCTATCCTTCCAAGCATGATGTCCTTCTCCAAGGACTGATATCTCCTCGCCATGAGCCCAAGTACACAAGATGGAGCTTCAAAATCCTAACCTCCAAGGAGAAATTTGATTTCACCCTCTCCAGGACGAGACCTATTTGTTTTCATGGCAGTCCATGGTATGTTCAAGACTCATTTCTAGCACAATAATTTAAAGGCATCAATTCTTCTGTCATCCTTAGTCACTGTACAGCTCTCTGGTGCACAAAAAATAACAGCAAAGGCCTTGGCCTGGATCAGGCACACTTTAGTCTCTAGACTGACAATGTTGCTTTTCAGTACTCTGGAGAGGTACCTGACAGCATATTTTCCCAATGCAAATCATTGTCTTATTTCCTGACTGCTGGTGCCAAGAGTGTTTACTGTGGAGCTGAGAAAGTTGTAATTGTTAACAACCTCAATATATTCTCCATCTATTATGGTGCTGCCAATTGGCCCTGTGGTAAGATTCTGTTTTCTTGATGTTGAGTTTCAATCCATACTGAAGATTACAGTCCTTGAACTTCTGCAGCAAGCACATCAGGTCCTCCTCAGTTTCAGGAAGCAAGGTTGTATTGTCTGCATAATGGAGGTTTTTGATAAGTCTTTCTCAAATCCTGATACCACATTCCTTCTCACAAAGCTCAGCTTACTGAATACTCTGTTCTGTATATCGATTGAAAAGGTATGGAAACAGGGAGCAGGCCTGATTCACTCCTTTCCTGATTTTGAATCATGCAGTGTTTCCTTGTTCTGTTCTTAAGACTGTTTCCTATTACAAGTATAGGTTTTGCATAAATACAATTTAGTGTTCTGGGATTCCCATTCTCTTTAAGGTTAGCCACAATTAGTTCTCATCCACACAGTCAAATGCCTTTGCATAGTCAATGAAACACATTCATTTCTCTGTACCCTTTGCTTTCTGCCAAGATTCATCTGACATTGGCGATAATGTCTTTAGTGTAATGGCCTCTTCTAAATCCAGCTTGTATTGCTGGCAGATCTCTGTCAATGTACTGTTCCGGTTGTTTCTGAGTAAACTTCATCATGATTTTGCTAGTGTGTGATATCAGTGATAAAAAATCCATAGCATGTCTTGTCACTAATCTAAGGACCAGGCCTCTCCAGTAGTTCAAAGCCACCAGCTCCTCTGATGGAGAAAGATGAGAAGTCTGTACTGCACAAAGATTTACAGCTTTGGAAATTCATTGGAAGGCTACTGAGTCTTAATCTACTAGATGGCAATGTATCTGAGCGTGACAAAGTAGAGGAAGACATAGGAGACTAACAAAGATAACGTCAGTGGGTCAGGAAACAATGTTTTCAATAGTGAACAGACTGAATTAAGGAGTTACAATTATTTTCTGTATATAATGAATCAGAACTAATTTCTATGTGTTTCTGAATAATGGTAAGTTAATTCAGGCATATCATTGGGGAAATGGTTTTCAATTTTTTTATTTTAAACCTTGACTGAGCTTCTCTAACAAAGTTCCAGAAGAGAACAGTTTCTGCAAGTAGCCTGTACATGAGGGCCTTTGCCATGGGATCACTGAGTTGTGCAAATGGTTAAGATGATCTGCTAACTAAAAAGTTGGTGGTTCGAGGACACTCAGAGGGACCTGAGAAGACTTGGCCATCTACTTCCTAATGTCCACCAACAGAAACACTATGGAGGACAACTGTACTCTGACACACACAGGGTTGCCATAAATGTTTGCTGATTCAATGGTAACTAATACTCGTTGCCTGTGGAGTAAGTTCACATGAAGCTCTGGTGCAGCGCTTCCAATGAGAGTTCCAGGATAGTGACTTTATTGGAAAAATATATGCTCCCACTGAGGTTGAATAGTTGATATTTGGTCGGAAAGAAGAATTTGCTTTTCTAAAACAAAACCATTTGTTTTTCTGAATCTTCTGATGTTTGCACAATGCATATATGTGCAAAGTATCCACAAGGAGCTGGGATGCTCGCCCACTGGCCACATCTGTTTGTTGGTTTGAATGAAAAAGATACTCAACAGGTGGGACATGGGCCGTCCTCTCTCCTGTGAGGTACAAACTCAGAAACACAGAGGAGGGTCATTTTCAGTTCTGACTTCACAGCACAAATTTTTGAATAATTAAACCAAACCAACCAAACAAAATCTCAAACTAAATAAACAAAAAAATTCCCTATGCAAGTAACTGCATATTATAGAGTCATTATATAGAGGTATATATAATGACTTGTCATGCCTCTCAAGATTGTTGTTGATATTTTGTGCTGTCGAGTCACATAAGACTCACAGCGACCCTATGTACTTTATTCTGTGCCAATCTCACTGTCTCCACTACACCTGCCCTAATTATCCCAGTCAATAAATCAATTCACCTCATAGAATGTCTTCCTCTCCTGCGCTATCCCTCCACCCTTCCAAGCATGACATCCTTCTCTTAGGACTGGTCACTCCTTGCAACATGTCCAAATTATGTAAGATGAAGCTTCAGAATCCTTGCCTCCAAGGCGCAGCCTGGTTTACTCTTCTCTAGGATTAACCTTTTTGTTTTCCTAGCAGTCCATGGTATATTCAATACTCTTTTCCAACAACACACCTCAAAGGCACCAATACTTTTTCTAACCTCCCTAGTCATTGTCCAGCTCTCTGATGCTGAGTAAGTGACTTCAAAGACGATGGCCTGTAAAAGCACACCTTAGTCTACGGAGTGACACCACTGCTCCCCAGTACTTTGGAGAGGTCCCTAAAAGCAGACTTTCCCATCACAATACGTCTTTTAACTTCCTGGCTGCTGGTGCCAAGAATGTTGACTGTGGAGCCAAGCAAACTGAAGTTGTTAACAATCTCAATCTCTTCACCATCCACCGTGATGCTGCCAATTGGCCCAGTGGTTAGAATCTTTGTTTTCTTGATATTGAGCCTAAATCCATATTGAAGGCTGTAGTCCTTGACCTTCTGCAGCAAGTGCTTCAGGTCCTCCTCAGTTTCAGCAAACAGGGCTGTGTCATCTGCATGATGCAGATTGATGATGAATCTTCCTCCAATCCTGATGCCATAGTTCTCATAGAGCCCAGCCTCCCAGATGATCTGTTCTGCACATAGATTGAAAAGGTATGGAGATAGGGCACATTCATGGCGCACACCCTTCCCAATTTTGAACCATGTAGTATTTCCTTGCTCTGTCCTGAATATTGCCTCCTAGTCCAAGTATAATATAATAAATAATATAAATGGAGCCAAAAGGTCCTACACAAATTTTTTACAAACTTTCATGGTACACAAATGTTTGTAAAATATCTGGGAAGTGACGAAACCCAATAAAAGGTGTGCCTTCTCTTTATATTTAACTTGCCTCCCTTCCCTACTCCATCTCTTTCATAGTGTTAAACTACATCAAAACTCACTAAGTATATTAAGCTCCACATCAAGGAAATAAAACATACCAAACGGGGAAATGACAACCTCTGCAACAAATGGTGCTGGCAAAACTGGACTGATACCAGCAAAAAGCTGAAGCAAGAGCCACATCTTATACAACATAAATCAACTCAAGATGGATCAGAGACCTGGAGTACAGCCCAACTATAAAGTTCATCAGAAACAAACTGGGATGAGGCTTAGACAGTCTAGTCTATGGTATAAAGAGGCCACCAAATACAGCCAGAAATGCACGGTCTAGAAAGGTATAATTAAGGAGTTGGATCCCCTAAAGATTAAAATCTGTACACATCAAGAACATTTTCCAACAGAGTGAAAAGAAAACCTACAGACTGGGAACAATTAGCAATACTATTTCAGAAAATGGTCACATATTAAAAGTGTACAGAATCCTACAGGGTCTCCATAAGAAAAAGACTGACAACACAATTACAAAATGGGCAAAAGACATGAGAAGACTTTTCACAGAGGAAAACATTTGGATGGCCAACAGACACATGAAGAGGAACTCAAAATCACTGGGAAGAAGAGAGATGTAAATCAAAACCACAATGAGATACCATCTCACTCTAGCAGCAGTGTCAAAGTTTAACAGGGAAGCAAGTAAAAAATGTTTGACAGGATGTGGAGATTTCAAATCTCTTCTACATTGTTGGTGAAACTGTAAAATGGTACCACTATTCTGGAAGGCAGTTTGTCTTTTCCTCAAAAAGCTGAACATAAAAATTCCATATGACCTATCTATTCCACCACATGGAATATACCCTGAGAAAATGAGAAATGAGGCACAAATGGAGATTTGTACACCAATGTTCATAGCATTATTCACCACTGCAAGAACATGGAAACAGCCCAAATGTCCAACCACAAGGAAATGGATTGGGACATTATGGTACATTCACACAATGGAATATTATGGAGCACACAGGAGCAATGATTTTGTAAATCGCTCCTTAACTTGGAAGGGACTGGAGAGCATTTTGCTAAGTAAACTAACTTAGTACCATAAGGACAAATACTGTATACAACCATTATTATACAAAGACAGAGATAACTAGTAAAACATATATGAGGATTCAAGGGAGGGAGGGAGGAGCAGAGGGGTGAGGATGAGCAGAGGCGTAGTTATAGGGTCACACAATTTGATGGATGGAGGATTGGGTGGGTAAAGGAAATGGGAATTATCTGGTGAGAAAAACAATGTATATGAACATTTTAAGTGAACCAGTCATTGTTGTTATTATGTGCCATCCAGTCCCTTGCGACTCATAGTGACCCTATGTACAAGAGCCCTAAATCTTGCTCTATACTATGCCAAGCTCACTGTATCTGACACACCTACTCCCACCACCCTAATCACTAAATCGATCCATCTCATCAAGGGTTTTCCTCTCCTCTGCTGTACCTCCACTCTCTCAAACATGATGTCCCTTTCCAAAGAATGATCCCTCCTTGCAACATGCCCAAAGTATATCAGATGAAGCTTCAGAATCCTTGATTCCAAGGAGCATTCTGGCTTCACCCTCTCCAGTACCAATCTGTTTGTTCTCCTAGCAGTCCATGATACATTCAACACTCTTCTCCAGCTCAAAGGCATCTATTCTTTTTCTATCATCCCTAGTCACTGTAGCCCGGATCAGACACACCTTAGTCTCTAGCCTGACGTCGCTACTCTTCAGTACTTCATAAAATAAAATTTTATTTTTAAAAAAATCATTATTCTGTGGCCATAAAGATGTCCCCTGGCTATGGCTGAAAGTACACCATCTAGATTATCATGTTGTTGTTGTGTACCATCAAGTCAGAATTGACCCAGAGCTGACCCTCTGGGGAGTTTTTAGAAGAAGTTAATCACAGGAGGAGATTGCACATCCTTCTCCTGCGGAGTGGCTGGTGGATTCAAACTATGTGCCTTCAAGATTGCAGTGCAGCTTCTTGCCACTAAGTGTTTTTGTTTTATTTCGTTTTTCATCTTTAGATATCTTGAATATTCTGAAGCTTTTCTCTTGGAAAGGACATGAAACTAGGCCAGGAAAAGACCAAGATCACATGTTAAGTCAATGACGGAAAGCTAACTTCTCATGACTGCCACCACAGGAGAAATATGATGGAATGGACAATTCTGCAAAGCAGAATCCAGACCTTCAGAGAGCAAGTGAGCTCCAACCCAGACAGCTTCACTTTCAGACAAGCAAACCCAGAGGGACAGCAGCATGGCATCAGATCTATAGCCATGGTTATCAGACACAGATGGCAAATGCAAAAAAACAAAATAAAACACACACATCTTAAAAATGATGTGGGTACCAAATATCCCATGGACTGCCAAAAGAACAAACAGGTTCGTTCGTCTTGGAGAGGTACAGCCAGAGTTCTCCTTGGAGACAAAGATGATAAAGCTTTATCTTACAAAGTTTGGGCACGTTGCTAGGAGATGCTACTCCTTGGAGAGAGGGGGATTTCATGCTTAGAAACGTCAGTGAAGGAGAGAAGACCGTTAAGCAGGTGGACTGACCCAGTGACTACAGCAAGTGTCAGAGACTATGAGGTTGGCACAGGATGGGGCAGGTTTCGGATCAGTTGTTCATGGAATTGCTATGGATTGCAGTTCACGTGACAGCACCTAACAACAAACAGTTTCCTGCTCTCTTTTTGTTTGCTGCCTCATTTCACAGATGTGAAACCTAAATGCCACAGCATGAACAATGTACTGTCATCCAACCAACAAAAAGTAGAGGGGAAACTTAAACTTGGGCCTCTGACACTTGTGAGCCAGCTCCTCTATGCTGCCTCTCACTTTAAATAATTTTTATTTTTCTGTCTCTGGAAAATGGAGCTAGTTTAGTATATAGGTTTGCCTTCCTGATTAGGCTTAGCTTACAGTAATGTAAAGATTATTGCCCCGGACACTTCAAGCAGGCTGGGAGCAGCACAGACAGCTGTTTGACAGTAGGAAGATCGCATCTCTGGCTTTCAAACATGTTCATAAACCAATAAGGCAGATAATCCATATGCCAGGCAACTGAATAATGACTTATTACAGTTAGATGTGAGGTACCAGATCCAGACTTGGTGGAATGCAGAAGGAGGACAGTGATCTTATTTCCCCATAGGCCTTGCCCTTCCCCTCCACCACATAGCTAAAGCCTTAAGATTACTCAATGGTTCCTGTACCATCAAAGAAATGGCAGAAGCCTGCCACGCTCGTAACTAAAAGATCTGGGAACAGACAGAAGAACTCTGCAGCCCAAGGTGGCTCAGAACCCCTCAGACCTGAGAAAGACCACCAAAACCAGATGTCATTAAATAAAGTATGATGTCATTGTAGGCAAACTCATGTCTCTTAAGTTTAGCACTGTGTTTCATAGCATTTTCAGTGGCTAATCTTCTGACAGTAGATTGCCAGGCCTTTCTTCCACAGACTTGACCCTTTAATCTTTCAATTAGTGAAAAAGTTCACTAAGGGTTACAGGGCCCAGGGACTCTGCAGTGGCACCTCCAAGCAGGCTGGCAACCAGGCACAGATTAGACGTTGGAGAGAATGACCTGGAATTTCTCATGTGGTCATTACCCCAATACCCTGATCCCAGACATTGTGTATGTACTTTCTGTCCACATGTTACTCTTTTTGTTGTTGTTAGCAAAATAAATAATAAATGTTTATTAAGGCATAAGACAGAGGCATAACTAGTGAAAGGCGGGCCTGGCAAAAGAGTTAAAGGTAAAAAGAGGGAAGAGGAGGAAGGGACCCCTGGAAAGACAGGGTAAAAGCAGACCTTACAGCCTGCTGCTTGCAGAAAACGACAGTAAGAGCCAGAGCCATGTTACTCTTGACTGAGCTTGGATACACATGGCCTCTACATCCTAAACAGGCCTGTTGCTGCTTTTTGTCGTTATATACTGTGGAGTCAGAACCAATCCATAGCTGACACTCCAGTGGCTTTTCAGAGGCAGTAAATCGCACAGGAGGAGACTGGCCATCTTTCTCCTGTGGAGTAGCTGGCCGAATTGGGTTGCGGGCCTCTGGGACTGCTGCCTTCCTTAAAGTCCTAACCCCGCCCTGCACTGCAGCTAGATTACAAGGGAGTGGTGATGTTGACCTTGCCAGTCCCTGGGCATGCCATCTGACTATAAGCTACCTTGAGTTTCTGAGTCTGTCAGTGCCTTAAAGTTGAGTCCAATCTCAGGAGGCTTTTGTCAAAGGAGAACTCAGCCACCACGAGATCTCTAGATGAAATTACTGTAACGGGTATTAACCTCTATGATCAAGAAACATTGGGAAACACAACTCATGCTGTTCCTAGTCAGGCAACTGATGTCCGCTAATTGGCAGTCAGGAGGACCCAGAAGAGGAACAAGGCAGCTGCCTTCTCCCGAGGTGTTCAGTTAAACCACACACCAACTTCTGTGCTCAGAAAGGAAGGGGCCAATCTCAGCACAGTGGCTTCAGAGCTGTGCTGAAGAAAACACAGCCTTTCCATCGATATACTGGATGTTTTCACAAGAAACTAAAAGAACTCAAACTCACTTGAGTTCAGCTGTGAGTTGAACTCATAGCAGACAGCCCCTGGCTCCAGTCAGCAAGTTTGCAGAGACTATAAAATGCATGAGAGGAGATTGTTCATCTTTCTCTCTTGGAGTAATGGGTGGATCTGAACCACTCTCCTTTGGGTTAGCAGCACAACTCCCTATCCACTGTCACCAGAGCTCCCTTTCACATGAAGAGTGGTCATTTTCATTCTCAAAATGTAATTATAGGCCATCTTCCTTTACTTTAGCAGATTCTTTTCTTTATATGTTGTTGTTTTCTGCACTATCAAGTCGGAACAAACCCATAGCTGCTCCTCCAGCAGGTTTTCAGGGGCAGTTAACTGCACAAGAGGAGATTTCCCATCCTGCTCCTTCAGAGCAGCTAGTGACATTGATTTTATATACAGAGATATATACATATATATAATATATACTGCAATTTATATACAAACTACAATTTATATATATACTGCAATTGATAAATATACTGCAATTTATAGACATAGTGCAATTTATAGATATACTGCACTATATACATATTGCATACAAAACTCACATACATTGTATCTCATTCATGTACACTGTTTCACAACTCCTTCATTCCCATTGTTTTACACAATCATTCTGATACACTGTTATAAAATTAACTACCTTTGATCCATGCCCACCACAAATTCATATTATCAGGGTGCCATTGGCTCTTTCCTAACTCCTTTGCCTCTTTTCAGCTTTAGAAGACTCTTGTGTGAATCTGCCAGGGGATAGCACTGGACAAGATGGGGGTGGGAAGTGGTAGGAGTAGTGACTGCAGTCTTGATGTCTGCTTGTCTGTAACTTGGATGATACAACCTCAGGTTGTATCAGGTAGTATATCCTGTGGAATTTGTGTCCCTTAGGCATTTGGATAACAACTGAAGAGTAGGCAGTTCAAAGTTACCCAGAGGCACATCTGAGGAAAGGCTTGGTGATCTGCTTTCATTTCCCCCTTCCCTGACACACATCAAGAATTTTGATAGATGCTTTTTTTTTTAAATAAGGGGAGGGTGGGGAAGCACGTTAAGTTGTCATTTAGGGTCATGCTTTTTCTCTGAATGCTTGCAAGCTCTCTTTAAATTATCTGCTACAACCAGAAAGGTATCTTGGAGCCCCTCAATACAACCAGAAAGAGGCCTGTGCACTTGATTCCCTCTGGGTCTTCCTGTAACACAGAAAGAATCTAGAATGGGTGGGGATGAACTGTTGTTTCCCTGTCTCTGTTTGACCACCAGAAGAAGGCCTCCACACCACACTATGACTTCCTTCACCATATAGACAGGAAGCCAAACTGTGGTTTGCTGGGTGTCTGTTCCTGTTCATTTGGGTTTCCTGTCTGTAAGGTAATTTCTATTTCTGAACATGAGTAGCTTTGGAAACACTGCATGGTTCAATTTTAGGGAAGGTATATACCAAGTATGCATCCTTTTCAATCTGTATGTGGAACAGATCATCCAGATGGCTAGGCACTATGAGGAGATAAGTGGAATCAGGACTGGAGGAAGATTCATCAACAATCTGGTTATTCATACACACAATCCTGCTTGCTGAGGAGGATCTGAGAAATCTGCTGCAGAAGGCCAAGGACTGCAGCCTTCAATATGGATTAAAGCTAAACTCCAAGAAAACAAAGATTCTCACCATGGGGACAGTTGGCAGCATCATGTAGAGAAGAGATTGAGATTGTTAATAGCTTGAGCTTGCTTGGCTCTGTAATCAACATTCTTGGTACCAGCAGAGAGGAAATCAAAAGATGAACTGCACTGGGAGAAATCTGCTGTCAGATGCCTCTCCAGAGTAATGAAGAGGAACAGTGTCAGTCTGGAGACAAAGATGCACCTGATACATGCCATGAGCTTTGCAATTACTTGCTATGCACCAGAGATCTGGACAATGAATAAGGACCACAGAAGAAGAAATGATGCCTTTGAACTGTGGTTCTGGAGAAGAGTACTGAATGGACTGCTAAGAGAATAAAACGGTCTGTCCTGGAGAGGTGAAATCAGGCTGCTCCTTGGAGGAAAAGATTTTGAAGTTCTGTCTCACATACTTTGAGCATGTTGCCAAGAGGGACCAGTCCTTGGAGAGGGACATAATGCTTGGAAGGGTGGAGGGATAGTGCAGGAGAGGATGAGATGGATTGACTCCGTGACTGGGTAAAGGTGGGGGGGAATGTGTCAGAGACAATGAAATTAGCTCAAGATAGAGCAGAGTTCAGAGCTAGTATACATAGGGTTACTGAGTCTGCAGGATACTTGACAGCACATAACAATAAACAATAGCAGCTTTGGAAAATCAGCTCTAGGCTGCTACTGTGTTTTCTACTATGTTTCCTCTTTTTAAAATTTATTATTAATTTTAATGAAAATTTACAGACACTTTGGCTTTCCATTCATTCAGTGTTGCACTTTTCTCCCTGCCCCCCACTCACAGTTTGTTCTTCTCTTTGAAAAGTAAAAGAAAAACTCTTTCATTGTTATAAAATCCCTCCCTTCAAGTCCACTCCACTATGCAGCCTTTATTCTGGACTCATGTCATGACAATAATACCTAATCATATATACCTTTTAAACAGTTCTCTCATCTGTTTCAGATGTTTCTTTCTTTTTTAACAATTATTTCTTAAATATGGGAAATAATCTCTACTCTTACTAAACATCCTAAAGGCTCTGGATTTGTAGTACTTCTCAGATACAATTTTGACACCTTCATAAATTCAGGCTTGATTAAATTTGTTTCAAGAAATTAGATAATATGTTTAGCTACCACTGAGTAATAAGGAAACAAAAGTAAATAGTGAAAAGGAAAATAATTTTTCACATTTTAGAAGAAAAAGAAAAAGGGATTATCAGTTGGCAAATAAATTTATACATCTATTCAATTTTATGTGCAGAAAACTGGAGAAGCTGCACTATATAAGAATATGGATAGCACCAAGATTGGAGGAAGACTCACCAACAACCTGCATTATGTGGATGACACATACTTGCTTGGAAAGTGAAGAAGACTTGAAGCACTGACTGAGAAAGATCAAAAACTACAACCTTGAATATGGATAGCATCACAACATGAGGAAAACATCATTCCTCACTACAGGACCAATGAGCAACATCAATATTGTTGTTATTGTTAGGTGCCACTGAGTTGAATATGTTTCATAGTGACCCTGTGAACAACAGACCTGAACTCTGTCCTATCTTGTGCCATCTTCAGTCTCTGGTACACTTGACCTCATTGCACAGTCACTGTCAATCTACGTGGCTGAGTGTCTGCCTCTTTTTTTTTTTTTTTTTTGTACCTCCCACTTCTGAAGCATGATGTCCTTCTCCAGTGAATAGCCTCTCTTAGTTACATGGCAAAAGAATATGAGATGAGGCTTTATCATCTTTGCCTTCAAAGAGCACTCTGACTGCACCCTCTCCAAGACATATTTGTTCTTTTGGTAGTCCATGGTATATTTAATACTGTTCTCTAACACCCCAGTTTAAAGGCATCAGTTCTTCCTCTGTCATCCTTATTCACTATCTAGCTCTCAGCAGCATAGTAAATGATGGCAAAGACTATGGCCTGATCAAGGCGTACCTTAGTACTTAAATTAACATCACTGGTTCTCAGAAAAACATGATGATAGATGAAGATTGAAGCTGTCCACAATTTCATCTTACTTCAATCATAACAATCATTGTCCTCAAGTCAGAACTGACTTAAAGCTGACCTTCCAGTAGATTTCAGAGGCTGTAAATCAATGGGAGGAGATCTTTTCTCTGAAGACCAGATGGTAGATTTGAACCACCTTCTTTTGGGTTGGCAGTGCAACTCATTATCAAGTAGGCTACCATAGTCCTAAATAATGAAAGGGAAAATATTAAGTTTTAGAAGAAAAATAAAAAGAGATGTTTAATGTCAAATAAACCCATTCTCCAGATCTATTCAATCTGTATGTTGAGCAAATAACTTTTAAAAACTGGACTATATGAAAAATAATGTGGCATCAACAACCTGCATTATGTTATTATGGTTACTAAGTGCCACTGAGTTGGAATTGACCCAGAGCTGACTCTCCAGCAGCCTTTCAGAGGCAGTAAATCACATAGGAGAAGACTGTCAATACTTCTCTCTCAAAGAAACTGGCAGATTTGAACCATGTGCCCTTGAGATTGAAGCGTGGTTTGTTATCACTTGACCACAAGTGCTTCTTGCATAATGACTGATGCTGTTATTGAAGTTGTCAATGACTTCATTTTACTTGATCCACTATCCACATTTATAGCAACATCAGTTAAGAAATAAAAAGAGTGCTGCACTGAGAAAATATGCTGTCAAAGGCCTCTAAAGTACCTAGGGAATAAGGATATTGAAGACAAAATTGTACCTAAGGCAGGGTGTTCTCAACTGCTTTGCATATACTTGAGAGTAATACAATGAATAAGAGAGACCAAAGAATTGATGCCTTTGAGAATATACTACAGACTCTCAAAAGAGCAACATACATCTGTCTTGGAGAAAGTACAACCAGTGAGCTCTTTAGGGACAAGAATGGTGACACTTCATCTCACATACTTCAGGCATATTGTTAGGCGAGGCCAAGCCTTGGGAAAAGACATCACACTGCGGAAGGTAGAAGGTCAGTGAAAGAGAAGGAGACACTCAAGGAGACAGACGGGCACAGGGGCTAACTAACCATGGGCTTGAGCATGCTGGAGATGGTGAGCATGGCCTAGGATAGAGCAAGTTTCAGATCAGTTTGTTCACTGGGTCCCTATGAGTCATAGTCAACTCAGGCACAGGCACCTGACATCAACATTGGCTTGACGGAGTTCTCATCTTGTAGTTCACAAGGAGGTGCACTACCAACCCCAAAGCAATGCCTCTCTGGACGTTCAAATCCCCTATTGAGGGGCTTTGTGTGTGAACGGTGGTGAAAGGAAAGTCTCTTTCTGTGTAATTTATAGCCTTGTAAACACTATGAAAGGTCAGTTATAGGTCAGTTCTGACTTAATAGTGATGAGCTTAAGCTACTGTCACAAAATAAAATGCAACAGACAACTAATTCTAAACTCTTCCCTCTGCTCTCAGCGGGATTACTTTTAAAAGATTGAAGCTGGTTTTGGACTTTTAGTTTTGTGTGTGGTCATGGTGATTAGTTAATGGAAGTGCCAGTGCTCTTTTCCCTCATCTTCCTAATTGTAGGGACACTGGCAAATGATCATGGGATAATGAGCAAACATTTCAAGTCTAATTTGAAGTTGAGATGGTATAGAATTCAGTAAGAACAAGTCTTATTAGAGAACACAGCTCCACATAAAGTGAGGGCATAAAAGTCAGAACAAACCAACGCTCTCATTTCCTGACCCATACAAACTTAATTATTTCAACCTGATGTTTTAGTAATCTGATTTACAATTGATACAATGTTCTTTCCCCTTCATTTTCCTTGAGACAAATGCTCTAATTTTATTTGTAGCATCTGGGGGAAAGTCAAGTTCAATGTCTGATTCCACTGGTATATTTAGAATTATTTCCCTCTGCTTTCTAGGAGACAAAACAGAGAACCAGGAATGGGCTCCAATTTAATAAATACATTATGGTTGGCTTGTCCTTAAATTTCATAAATGGCTTAAAAGAAATGAAGTCATAAACATGTATCCGTTTTATTTTGAAAGGTGGCTAAGAAATGGTGTTCAAATGAAAGCATTTTTGGGGTAAAAAAGGAAAATGAAAGGAGGGCTGGGGGTAAAAGTCTTGAAAACATTTCAGAAATAATGAAGCAACTCATTTTCTTGCCAGCAGATTCCACAACAAAATCCAGTGTCTGCTGCCATGTGCCCTGTGTTGATCAGGTCCTTAGGTAACACACTGACGTGTTGGGGGTCTCAGCTGGCAATATGTCTCTGTGTTGCTTCTATTAAGAATGGTTATATTATTCCTAGTGCTCCAGTCACCGCACATTAAAATAACCTCAAGGTAAAAACGGCAAGTCAAATACCAGCAGAACAAGAAGACCTTACAGGGAGACATGTGTGTGGCTGGATTTTATGACCTTTCATGTCCTTTCAGAATTTGCTTAAGGGGTTGGGAGAGTCAAAATTTGTTCACTGAAGTAATATTTTTTAGAACGAGAACAACTTTAAGTTTAACTTTAAGTTTTCTTTTTCGGCAGCTCAATTCTGGTGCCAACGTCAACCTATGTGGGTCTTCCTCACACAGGCCTTCCCTTTCAGCCCCCTTCTCGTTCCTCCTGACGTCACCTGTCTCCTGGCAAACAGAACACCAGGGTTTCTCCACAGCCCAAGCCAGGTGAACAAACGGCACAACTGTACAGATCATATTAGGTAAAACACAGGCCAGAGACCAAAGCTGGCTCTGCCTCAAAGTGCCTGGCTGCCCTCATTAGATCACCTGGCTTTCTGTGGAGAGACTGAGCCCAAATGACAAATAACCATGACATTTGAAAACAGGACTAATGCAAAGGGGAGGCTGAGCTTATCAAGGCTTGCAAAGCTCCAGCACACCTGGAAATGTTAATGGGAAGGAATGAGCTGGGTTGACACAGAAGGGAGTAACCCCACCCCTCCAGTATGTCACCTTCCTTATTTAGCTTGGCAGATTTACAGGACTCGTGCTTACATTATATAGCTGCTTCTTACATCTGTATAAGGATCTTTGGACTAGAACAAGATTACATAATCCAGGGGCTTTTCTTTTTCTTTTTTATTAAATTTTATTAGTTTTAATGAATATTTACAAAGATTTTTGGTTTTCATTCATTCATTGTTGCACT
>NW_006399980.1:2726921-2786240 GCF_000299155.1 Elephantulus edwardii | reverse complement strand
TTTTTACCCTGTTGGAGAAGTTTTTGGATGTGCATAGGAATTTGAGTCTTAGAAGATCCCATTCATCTACATTATCTTCTCCTGGTTGTAGGTTCCAGGGGCTTTTCTAGAAAGGATTATCAGTAGATTTTAGGCACCAAAATCACCTAAAAAATCCTCTGCCAAATCCCCAACGTTTACAACCTCCAGGCTGGTCTGCAAACCAATTTAGGAAGGAAACTAGCAAGTGACCAACTTTGTAATGCCTTGAGCCTAGATAAACAAAAACAAATAAACAAATAAACAAACAAAAATGCATTAGATACAGTTACAAGTGACTCAGAGTAGACATTCCCAGCTGCTTTTAGAGGCTGTAAATCACACCAAAGGAAGGAGAGTGCTCATCTTTTTCTCACTCGAAGCAGATAATGGCTTCAAACTGCCAGACTTGGAGTAGCCGTTAGGTGAGCAACACAGCTTGCTATGGCCCAGACAACCAGGGCTCTCACCACAGGTGAAATCTGCTCCCCGGCTGCACCCTGCCAAGACACAGTCACAATTTCATCATCTGAATACAGAGCCAAGCTATCAGCCTAATATGGGCAGAGCAGGTGTCATTCAAACTGGATTCAGACAAGACTGATGATGACTGAATCACAACAGGAACAGAATGTGAAGCATTTCGTTTGGGAGTATTTTTTTTCCCCATTTAAAAAATCACAAACTTTAGGGTATTTTAGATGAAAGTTTGCACAGTGAATTAGGTTCTCACTTAGCACATTTTCTACAATTGTTCTATGGCATTGGTTGCAATTTTCACAAATTATCTATTAGACATCTCATTATATCTATTCTGTCGGTTGTTTTCACTGACCTAGCTTTCTTGCCCTATTTGCTTTTCAGTCAATGCTGTTTGGTGTCATTCCACTTGACTATTTAAGGTGCACAATACTCCTAGGTGATACCGTAGATTTTATAAGTCAACCTATGATTTGACCGTAAACTCCAAATGGCTTCAGTACCAACCTCCAGGATATCTCCAGTAGGTCCGACTTTTTTTTTTTTTACATTTTCTCTCCCATTTTATTATGCCTCCAGTCAGAATGGGAGGTAATGGTAGCCAGACACCATCTAATTCTTCGGGTCTCAGGTTAGAAGAGGCTGCAGTTCATGCGGCCTCACAGTCCTTTGAAAAAATTTACTCTTTAATTCTCTTTTGCTCCAGATGAGAAGTTTTATCTTAGATGGTGGCTGGGGAACTGTTAAGATCTCAAGGGGTGATATTCTGAAATTATGTCAAATCAAATATAACCCATAGCAACCCTATGATGAGGGCTCTGAATCTTATCCTACTCTTATCACGAGTCATCTTCATCTTCTCTGACATCCTCCCGCCCACCAGCAGAGCACTGTGTCAACTCATCTGCCGAAAGTCTCCTCTATTACTGACCCTCCACCTTTCTAAGTACGTTATCTTTTTCCAAGGACTGGCCTGCTCAAAGACTTCATACACTAGTCACCGAATTTGGGTTGTTGTTGACTGTTGTCAAGTCGAGCACAACTCATAGTGACCCTATGAATAAAAGGCCTGAAGCCTTTCTATAACCATCACTGTTTATCAAAGTTCATTGAGTTTCTGGAGGCATGCTGTTCAGGGAGTGGATGCCATTCCTTTTCCAAAATGGATACAGGAGATGAACTTTATGAAGTCTGTTAGCCAACTAATTAACTAATTGAGATCTCCAAAGAGACTGGCTTACGCCTTTTAATCCAGTAAATCAATCTCACGAATTGCTTTGGTATGTTTAGGAATTCTCTGTAACTGTGCCCTCTATAGACAGCATTTTTTTTATACAATTTTTTTTTAAATTTTGTGTTGAAGTGTTTATTAGGTTTTTTCAATTTTTTATTATTAATTTTAATGAAAATTTACAGAGACTTTGGATTTCCATTCATTCATTGTTGCACTTTTCTCCCTGCCCACCTCTCCCCTCAACCCAGTTCACTCCTTTCTTTGAAAAACAATAGAAAAACTCTTTCATTGTTTTACAATCCCTCCCCCTAGGTCCACTCCACTATGTAGCCTTCATTCTGGACTCCTGTCATGACAAGAATACCTAATCACATATCATTTATATTCATTTTGCCTTTAACCTCAATTACGACTGTACCATGTCATTATTTACACTTTGGTGATAATAAATGCCAGTCAATCTTCCTTTGTCAGAGAGCTTAAATTTTTTTTTATGATTATTCTCTTTCAAGAAACTTTCATTATTATTATTGTTTTAACTTCAGATATTTATTTTACTTGCTTCACTTAGTCTAACAAAGAACCAAAATTTACTATTTTAGTTGTTAAGTTTTGTCTCTAAAGAAAATGTTCAGGCTGGAATAACTTCAGATCTTGGGAGCTGTGGTGGCCTAGCAGGTAAGGAGCTACATTGCTATCCTGAAAACAGGCATTTAGACTCTACCAGTGGCTCCATGGGAGAGAGATGGGTAATTCCTACCCATGTGATTTCCTGCCTCTGAAGAAACACTGGAGGGTCAGCTAGGAGTGGGTTCTTAGTTGACGGTAATAAATTACTGTGTTTTTGGTTAGAATTTACAGAAATGTTACTAAGACCATAAATATCATGCTCCCCAAGTTCTGCCACTGTTAACATTTCATACGTGTCAAAGATAAAAAACAGAGACCGGTAAACTCTTATTAACGGACTGAACACTCTTGACTTAAAATCTACCACATTTCAATGAATATGTTCTTCCTATCCCAGAATCCAATCCTAGTAGTTATTTTCTATTTAGTTATCATGTCTCTGTGGTCTTCCTGGATTGTGA
Source organism: Elephantulus edwardii (assembly GCF_000299155.1). Taxonomy (NCBI): domain Eukaryota; kingdom Metazoa; phylum Chordata; class Mammalia; order Macroscelidea; family Macroscelididae; genus Elephantulus; species Elephantulus edwardii. The sequence continues at coordinate 2,783,417 of NW_006399980.1, read as the reverse complement.
CAGTTTCTATTTTTCGTCTTGGCAGTGCTGGAGAGGAATCATTAGATGTCCACAGAAGTATTCCCGCACCATGAGATTGTCTCATTTTTCCTTTTAGTTTATGTTTGTTGTTGCTGTTGTGTCCATTGAGTCAGAACCAACTCATAGCTGACCTTTCAGCAGTTTTTCAGAGGCAGTTAACTGAGCATGAGAAGACTGTACATCCTCCTCCTGCGGAACAGCAGTGGACTCGAACCACATCACATGCCTTTGGGATTGCAGCACAGCTTCTTACCACTAGGCCACAGGATTATTGATTTTGGGGAGCATATAAACAGCAGCCCAATCCTTCTCATCACACGATCGGTTTGATTGTTCTGCAAATTGCAAGTGTGGAAGCTTATTGTCACTAGCTTTAGACAAGACTCTTCATACCGCATTACTGCAGGGAGAAACTTTACTGAAGATTTCATGATGGAGAGCAGAAGAGGGCTAAGAGCAAAAAGGTATATAACAAATTACAGGTTAATGAAAATTCCCACTAATATTATTTCTTCCCCTTCCCTTTATAAAGCAAGGTCAGCCCACCTTTGTTTCTCAGGTAGTCTCTAAGACACATCAGCTCGCCCCCTCTACATCCCACCATCCTACACATCTGCACAGCCATCATCTAGCTCAGCAAAGGTTCTCAGGATCACCCATCCTGTACAGAAGGCCCCTAAGGATAACAAATAAATACTACTGTTTTTGTTTTCTTAACTACAAATAGCTTTTTCTTTTATATAAAAGACATGCCACTTAAAGCATTTCTATCATAATCTAGGGAGCTCTGGTGGCCTAGTCGGGAAGGAGTTAGACTGCCAGCCCCGAGGCAAGTGGTTTAAACCCACTCACTAGCTGCTCTACAGGAGAAAGATGGGACATTCCCCTTACAATTTACAGACTCTGAAAACCCACTAGAGGGCTTACTATTAGTTCTGACAATGGTATGTAACAGCAAATCATAATTTACCAGATGAACAGTATGAAAAATTACTTCAACAACGTCCATTACAAAGAAGATAAACAGAAGAACTGGACCAAACTGCCTTGCCTCTAGTACCGAGGGGCATGGCACATGTGAGTGCAGGATTATTCTGTGTAAATGGTCAATGTTTACTCTCACCACAGACCACTTTTACAAGTTAACAGAAGCCTTACCCACTACTTGGCATTAGTTACTTGCCACACTCCCTTCTGAACCTCCATTGTCACATTTCACAAATAATGTGTAGGGGACAGGTAAGATTTTATCAATTACTGAGGTTTCCTAAGTGTTGCTTTTAGGTGGACTCCTGACTGATTGCAAACCAGTGTATAATGAAAGAAATTCTGCCCAGTCCTGTATTATCGCCATGATCAAGTAGAGGTTGGATCATTATTAAAGCCTTTTTCCAAAATTAAGAATCACTGCCTTCTCCAACCAATCTAGCTTTAATAGATACTTGCTATTTTTGTTTGTTTGTTTGTTTGTTTTGTTTCCTGGGGCTTTCAGATTCAGGAGCTTGAATTAGAGGGCTCCAGAGCCTTGAATCAGGGAATTTTTTTTAAATGCAAACATGCCTGCATACATACATACTCACTATTCTGAGACAAGCAGCTCTTCCCAAGCTTCTCTGGGAGCAGGCTGCCATTTATGGACAAGGCAGTGCCACGACTTCCTGCTAGTGAAGTCCTGTTAACACGTGCTGGTGCTGGGCAGTGCTCGGGGCTACCTGCTAAGGGTAACCGGGTCACTGCAAAAATATTAAAGATACTTGATGATGTATCTTGGCTGCTCTCTGTCTTCAACACATCTCCAAAACAACATCACCTCAGCTGTTTTTATAAACTAATATTCAAGTTGTCTACAGGGTCTTAATTCACAGCAAAAATGCCCCTGGTAAGCCTACACATTTTCCTACACAGACTACTATCACCCTGATGCCCTGCCTTTCAGCTCTTTCTGAAAATCTCTCAGACTTAAAAAAATAATAAAAATGTTATTCTTTCAGTCCTCAAGAGTCAATGAGGCACCTGTATTTTGAGTCAATTTCTTGCTTCTTCATTTTAAAAAAGTTTGAGCTTACAACTAATTGAGTTGTGGTAGCACAGTCCATAGGGAACTGTTCTGATAATGCAAGGCCATGCCTGTCAGTTCCAGTCACTCTTACAGCAGAAAGATGGGCAATCCCCATCCATGTGATTTTCAGCCTTGGAAATCTAATGGAGGGGCTATGAATCAGTTCTGACTGGATAGAAATTTGTATTCGTAAACCATAAGCAACTTGTCTCACAAACCAACCAATTAACCAACCAATCAACCCACACCCACCCACCAAATCTGAATTACCAGATAAAGGGTGGCGGTGGTTATGTGCCACCAAGTCAAGTATAACCCACAGTGACCGTGTGAACAACAGATATGAACCCTGTCCTTTCACCATCCTCACAATTTCTGACACACTAGAGACCTTTGTGGCAGTCACAGTGTCAATTCACATGTTTGAGGGCTTTCTTCTCTTCTTTCGACACTACCTTTCCAACCATGATGTCCTTCTGAAGGAATAGCCTCTCCTAGCAACATGCCAGAATGATGTGATATGATGCTTTATTATCTTTGCCTCCCAGAAGCACTCTGGCTGCATTTTCCCCAAGATACATTAGCTTGTTTTTTTGACAGTCTGCTTGATGTTCAGCGCTCTTTTCCAAAACCACAGGTCAAAGGTATAAAATGTTCTTCTGTCATTCTTAGTCACTGTCCAGCTCTCAGATTCACAGCAAGTGACTGAAAGGATTGTGTCTTGAATCAGAAGCACCTTAGTCCTCAAAAATCACATCATTGCTCAATCATTTGGAAGAGGTCCCTGACTGCATAGTTTCCCAGTGCAATATGTCTCCTGATTTCCTGACTGCTGGTACCAAGTGTTGACCGTACAGCCAAGCCAGATGAAATCAATGACAACTTCAAAATCTTTCCTCCATTTATCATAATGTTGCCTTATGAGAAATTTCATTTTCTTGACACTGAAATGCAATCCTTATTGAAGGCTGTATTATTTGATCTTCTGTAACAAGTGCTTTAAGTCCTCTTTTAGCAAGCAGAGTTGTATCATCTGCATAACATAGGTTATTGTTGAGTCTTCCTCCAATCATGATGCTACATTCTTCTACACAGGTTTCAGCTTCTCAAATAATTTGCTCATCACAGAGACTTAACAGGTATGGAGAGAGGATACAACCCTGACACACATTCCTTTCTTCATTTTAAAGCACATAGTGTTACTTTGCTTTATTTGCACAACAGATAAACGGTAAGAAGGGAAATAATAATCACTGAGGATTTCCTGTGCTTCAGGATTTTTATTTTGGGTCAACTCATTTCTTAGAAATCAGTAACCGTAAAGGTCTCATGATGGACTCAGATGTCCCAGATTTCAAGATAGTCAAGTCATTAGACAAGAGCTTCAATCTCCATTAGTGATTCCTCCATTTATATTACATCCTTTCAATCAAAACATGAGTAACTAACATTCTCTTGGTGTCAGCTCATGTAAAGCAACCTTGATAACTTACAAGAAGCAGACAGCATGCAACAAAAAAGTTCTGATGAAAAGCAGCCTCCTGGGGCTCAAAAGATGTCTGACCAGAGGTGAAAAGCTCTTTTACCTGTGTACTCTGTTATATTGTTAGGTGAAGGACTCTAGAGCATTCTTTATACTAAACTCCCCAACTAGGTAGGCTTAGCCAGGCAGGCAGAAAAACCCAAAAGCTGAGGATCTGAAGGGGAACAGTTTAATGGAGCCAGTTCCCTCTGACTTTGAGAAGCTCTTCCAGTGGAGATAAAGAGCTCTGCACTTGAAGAGTAGTTATGGAATCTGGACATCGCTCCCCAGTCATTTTTCTATTTCAAAGGTCATGTGATACATTACTTGTAGTGCATGCAGACATCTACCTACCTAGCCACATTGGGACGAGGATTATCAGACAGGTATTGTTTTGCTCTGACGTCTATTTAGACCACTCTTCTCCACCCACCCCTCAAAAAAATCAGAATTATTATTAGAGATAATAAAGGAAGAAAAACAATAATCATTAAGAATTCTCTGCATATTAGAATTGTTAGTTTGAGTCAATGGCATCCACTTCCTAAACAACATGCCTCTGGAAACTCTATGAACTTTGATAAATGTCGATTGTTGTAGAGGGGCTTCAGGCCTTTTGTTCATAGGGTCACTATGAGTCGTGCTCAACTTGACAATAATCAACAACAAAAGCATTGTGATGCACTACTCCTAGGTTACCTTAGACTTCTAAATAGCCAGGCCATTAGAAAAAGGATCCTAGTCACTAATAGTCAACTCAGAAAAGTATTGCTTTGGTCCTAATGTTTATTAAAAAAAACAACATGAGTTTCATTAGAGATCAGGGTTCAAATTTGAGAGGTTCAAGCTCTGAGGTGAAGGAACTCTGGGGTGAAGTGATTAACTGCACAGCTGCTAACAGAAAGATCCACAGTTCGAGCCCACCTGCAATGCCACAGGAGAAAAATGCAGCAGTCTGCTTCTAACATAGTGACAGCCTTGGCAACACCGTGGAACAGTCCTGCTCTGTCCTATAAGGTTGCTAGGAGTTGGAATTGACTCAGTGACACAAAATAAGCTTCATGGCTTTGAATAGGTTATTGAACCTCAATCTTCTCATTTGGAAACGGTGATCAGTAGTAGCAATCTTCCAGGGCTTTTGCGGAAGAGAATTATCAAATGTCTGTAAACACAATGGGCATCTTAAGTGAGTCAATAAATGTTGGTATCTTTTTCTCGTTTCCTACACAACAGATCGGCAATTCAAAGGCAACAGTATGAATCCTCTACATTCTTCACAGGTCTGTAATTAGAATTTATCTGGGCTGCTCTCCTACCATTGTGGCAATAAAATCAAACTGGCTGAACTTGAGTAATAATCTCCATTGTCCTGGCAAAACATTCTTATTTTGCGTATCTCTGCCCAGGCATAAATCTTTCAGAGGTCAGAATCAAACTGCATAAATCATGCATTATCATCTACCTTCAGCACAGCCTGATCATAAAAATCTCTCTGCCAGTCACTTAATGTCACAGAGCTACTTCAGTAAAAGATTCAACATTGGCAAGAGAGAATAGAATAATCACTGGGCATCAGTTGCTACTGAATCTGCAAAATGTCAATAAACTTAAGAAGCAACAGCATTTCTGATCTTAAATCTCTCACTTACAAGGCCACAGAGCTTTGGTTTGGGTTTTTTGGTTGTTGTTGTTTGTGTTGTGTGTGGGTGTTTTTTTTTTTAAGTGAAAAATGCATGCACACAACACACACAGTTTGTACTGTTTTGTTCAAATGGTTGTATGCTACATTTAGAACTAGGGAAGATTTCTCTCTCAGGAACTTTCTCACTGGTCTTGTTGCTGTTCAGAGCCATCCCATCGAGTTGAATACAATTCACAGCAACCCTCTGAACAACGGATCTGAACACTGTTCTATCCTATGCCACCCTCCCAATTTCTGACACACGAGCCCATTGCTGCAGCCACTATGTCAATCTACCCTGTGGAAGGTCTTCCTCTCCTTCACCATCCCTCCACGTTCTCCAAAGAATAGCCTCTCCAAGCATGCCCATAGCATACAAGATTAAGTTTCACCATCCTTGCCTCCAAGAAGAACTCTCGCTGCCCCTTCTCCAACACGCATCTGTTTGTACCTTTGGCAGTCCATGAGACATTCAGTACTCTTCCCCAATACCAGTTTCAAGACATCAATTCTTCCTCTGTCATTCTTATTCATTGCTCAGCTCTCTCTGCCACAAGGCAAGTGACTAGAAAGACCACAGTCTGAATCAGGCACACCTCAGTCCTCAAATTCACTGGTACATTAATTCTTTATTTGTTATGGAAAATTGAAACTTGGATTCAAGGATATACAATGTTTATCTTACCCTTGAATTCTTTTTGCAAATAGCCCCTGCTCCAAAATTCATGAAATGATGAAAAAATGGTCTCATCTCACAAATTAATGTCCTCGCCTGTGCACCTGTTCTCCATGCCAGGGTCCTAAGAATACTGTAGAAAATGCTGAGCACAGCGAACAAGCACTGACATGAATCAGGACAGACATACTGAATTGGGTTCCACTCCTTCTGTGACTTTTAAAGTAACATTTCACTTCTACAAAGCCTCAGTTTTCCTCATCTATATAACGGGATCACTGGGCTTACTTTCAAGAGCTTATGAGAGTTAACCGCTATTCTGCACCTACAAATTCTGTAGAAACTATAAAGTCCTATGTGAATGTTTTTTTATTATTAGAACTTAAGGAGTAAGAACCTAAAGAACTTGAAGTAATAATTTTCATTTTTTAATTAAAATTAATTTGTGCCACTAATCTTGATTATTTTTTTTTTTTTACTAGTTTACAGAATTTGAATACGTTGTTTTTAAGGACAAGTTCTTTCAAGTTCCCTAATCTTGATTTCTTATTAATGAGTTTTCTTGGAATTTAAAGTCTGTAGCCTTTTGCTAACACAAATGGTTTCCAAAAAACTTAAGCTGTGTCCATTAAAATGTAGCTTTGATGGCATTCTATGTAATAGACTATAATGGAAAGAACACCAGACCAGGACTGTTATTGTGCCTCCAGCCACATGCCTGAGTCACTCTGCCTCTTCACTTCCGTATTTGTCACCTGAGATGAATCTCTGCCTTTGACTGTTTCCAAAGATGAGACAATGCATGCAGGAGCAAACTGTGCATTGGAAGGTGCAGCACAGAGAAACTGTAGCCCGTGTTACTATTAGCATAATGATGCCCTCCAGCAGTGGCCTATCCAGAGGAGCCTTCATTTTCGAACACTGAATCATTTAAGTGGTCAAATTAATGCCAGATTAAATGTTAGCCTTCTTCATTTAGTGGAGGCATGGCACGCTGGTACTAGGTATTATTCATGGATCCTCTCTCAAGGCAAAGGCAAACTAATAAAATGCACATACAATGTTTTGATAGAATTTGGTCTGTTTTGTGGACTTCATGATGCCCCTTTTTATAGCCCATATAAGGTTTGGTAGGAAATCCAGGGGTAGTACAAATTGCTAATATGCTGAGGTGCCAAATGAAAGTTAAGAGGCTTGAATCTACTCTGAAGAACCTAGGAAGAAAAGTTTGACAATCCACTTACAAAAAGAAAACCTTGTGGAGCACAGTTCTGTTCTGACACGGATGGATCAGTAAGAGTTAAAACTAAGTCCAGGGCAACTGGTTGGTGCTTCATTAACAGGTGGTGGCAGTGGTTGTGTGCCATGGTGTCAGAACAGACTCACCGCTGACCCTCAAGTGGGGTCTCAGAGGCATTAAATTACATGGGAAGAGACTGGTCATCCTTCTCCTGCAGAGTAGCTAGTGGATTTGAACCGTGTTCCTTAAGAATTACAGTGCAGCTTCTTACTACTAGGCCAATCTTTTTTAAATCACTAAGAATTGATACTAAAGATTATTTTACTAATCTTTTATTTGAAAGATGAGAAAATGCTAAGTATAATTCTAAGTAAGTTTTTATTAAAAAAAATTCTCAAAGTACATTATACAGCGTAAGCTCAATTACTTGGAATCTTTCACTTACCAGAACATTGCATTCTTCATCCGTTAAATCGAAACAAGCCTATGCATATCTTATCCATTTTCCATAACATAAATTGAATTTATACCTTGAAACGGTGCCATATAGTGATGAAGCACAGACTGAATTAATCCAGAGTCTCATTTAAAGCCAAATTGCCTAACAGTTTCTGAAGGAAACTTTATCCACCAGGGCTTAAGACTAAATTCTTAGATAAATTTTGATCTGTTAATCAGATTTCCTGAATTTACACAGCTTCTAGCTAATTGACTTTCTTCTGCCAAATTCTTCATCAAAAACGAAGAAGAAACATTGCTTAAGTCTAATGTGGAGAAAAAGGCATTGTATAAAAATAAAATCAAGAAAACAACCTAAACAATACGACCTGCACAATTTAGAAGCCCGAGGAGCGAGGGCCAACATTCTGATTGCAGATGGGCATTTGGGACTTGTTTTGTTTCTACTCTCATCAGAGCAGTGGAAATTGCTCTCCTGCAGGTGCAAGGTTAGGGGGCTGGGAGCGGGGGATGGGTGGGTGTGTGCACATGATGCTAGAATGTGCCATCAGCATCAAGAGAGAAAAAAAGACAATGAGCAGCTAGAACTGCGGTGTTTACAGCAAGGTTCGCATTATGCTTGCTTTCTTTGTAATTTAAAAAAAATAAAAATCACCTTTTTGATTTTTGTGATCATTGTGAGTCAAACAAAGGTTAAAATCCGAGTTGTTTAAAATCTTGTAAGCAAATGCTTAGGGAAAAAACATAAGCACTCTTCTACGCTACTACTTTAGAAAAAGCTTGACCAGAATAAATACAGTTTAAGAAAGAAGATGAATGATGCCTGCTTGCCTTTTTTTTTTTTCCTGGCAAAAACTTAATGAAGGTTCAACTGGCACGTGCAGATGGACCTTGTTCTGCCTTCCAGAAGCTCAAGCCTGATTAAGTCAGGGAGAAATGAAATCTCTCCTCTAGAATTTGATTCACACAACCTTAAGGAAAAACAAACAAAACTCCCCAAAGCCCTTAGCTGTTAATCAGAAAACATAAATATAGGTAATGATGGCAGCTAAATGTATAGAACATGCTGCCTTTTATTGGAAATTTCAACATGGTTATATAAAATGTACAAATATGTGGTTATTAATTTTCCCTGAAAAAAGCCATTTTGATGCTATGTTTAGTCCTTACGGAGTTTTGCTGTTAACCCAAAGGTCGTGCCTTACTGGTAGTTCGAGTCCACCAGAGGATCCACAGTAGAAGGATAGGCAATCTCCTGTGCAAGTTACAGCCTCTGAAACCCAACAAAGTGTTATCTATGAGTCAGTGCAAACATGACAATAAACATGTGAATATTATTTTTTTACCTCCCTATGTGAGGGTCTTCATTTTTCCCCTTAAGTTTTTGAGGTAGTTCTTATGTTAAGGTCAAGGTTTTGGCCTGACTAATTTTGACAACAATTCATTATCAATACTGTAATTCTGTAATTAAGGTTCTGGCTGGTAAGCCATAAGTCAGAAGTTTGAACCCACCAGCTGATCTGCAGTAGGAAGATAGAGCAGTCGCTCCAGTTAGGGTTGCAGCCTTAGATAACAGTTCTACCCAGTCTTTTAAGGTCACTGTAAGTTGGAATCAACTGATGGCAATGTTTGCATGTTTCTTTGTCTGCTTCTTTGTTTGTTTGTCTGCTTGCTTGCTTGTTTATCTGTTTGTTTTTAATAGGGCTGGGAATCACTGAAGATTTTGCTGGACTATTAATCTAAAGTCTAACCTATGCAATTACACAGTACAAGAAAAAGTCTGACAGTTGGTATCCTTTAAGATTACGGCCAAGAAAAATCCATGGAGCAGTTCTATGAGTTCATCCTATGTCTCTTTCAGCTCAAAGGTAAGTAAAGACAAGAGCCGGAAGCTTCAGATTACGTCCAGATCCACATCTAATTTCTGGAGCTATAATCTCCATGTAAAAATCCCAGACAGCAAATCTATGGAGAGGAAGCTGATAAAGTTCTTAGACAAGACTACCTATGGTTGAAAGGTTAGTGTCCAGATTGTCCAGCTGGCCTGCCAGGACAGGCAAGCTGCTTCAGAGACATGACCCACTTCTCTTCCTCTTGGGTCCTTCACGATTCAAGCCCCAGTGGGCTTATCTGCTTTCCTGGTCAAATGTCTGGGTTTGGGCCAGGATGTTCTCAGATGTCCACAGTACTGAGGATCACCTTTCAACCTTTAATGTCTCTTGTCACTTATTTCTTTCTGGAAGAATTATCATAAAGTACAATCTTCCATGGAAAATTCAGGTCATTCCAAACACATGCCTCAAACCAGATAGATGAGCTGGTTGACCTTCTCACCCCTTATATAATTTCAGATTTCCTGATTAGCAACTCTAATCTTAATTGTTTTGTTTTGTGTTTTTTTGGTTTTTTAAAAAAAATCAAAGCTTCTAAAGCTCTTTACTCCTAGTCTCCTGGGCAATGATGTTGGATCCAGGCTGTCTTATTCACACTGCTTTAGCAAAACATTGCCAATCCTTCAATGTTAAAAATAGGAGGCAGCTTTGCAGTGCTTTATCTCAGCATCAACTCGTTCTCATCAACAAATTTTACTGACTGTATCAGAACTTTAACATTTTTTATTCTTTTTAAGAAAAATTCCAATCAATAAAAACATTATAGATAGTAGAACCTTCACATTTCTTAAGGTATTTCTCTTAATTACACAAGCAAAGACTATCTATATAATTAAGTCTTCTTAAGTAAAATTACTCTTTTTTTCTAGAGATACGCTCAAAACTATTTTTTACTATGAGATATAAGAAATGTTAATGCAAAAGACTATAAAATGGACAGAGCCAAATAAATGTTCATATTATACCTAATTAATATCTTAATTCTGTCAAAAGACCTAGATACATGTGATTGTGGGAGCAAAATATATAGAATGTCTTCTAACTTATAGGGTAGGGAAATTGCATTTTAGATAATTCTAAAAAATGTTTTGATCCATAAATATTCATTTTCCCTGAAGAATGTATTTTTTTCTAATGTTCCTTCTCCTTTACTTCTTAATGCTGCTCTCCTTTAAATTCTTTTGTAAAGAATCAAGTGAGGAAGAAGGGAACACCATATCCCACACACAAATACACACACAAAGATAAGATTTTGGTAAAAAGGAATTTGCAGTCTTAGACTAACACAATGTCTGTTGTGTTGTTGTTATGTGTCATCAAATTGCTTATGACTCATAACAACCCTATGTACAACAGCCCTAAATCCTGCTCTATCCTGGGCCAACCTTACTGTCTCTGACACACCTACACTGATTACCCCAGTCACTGAATCAATCCACCTCATCAAGGGTCTTCCTCTCCTGTGCTGTCCCTCAACCCTCCCAAGCATGACATCCTTCTCCTGGTCCCTCCTTGCAACATGTCCAAAGTCTGTCAGATGAAGATTCAGAATCCTTGCCTCCAAGGAGCAGCCTGGTTTCACCTTCTCCAGGCCAAGCCTGTTTTTTCTCCTAGCAGTTGATGGTGTATTCAACACACTTCTCTAGCACCACAGTTCAAAGACATCAATTCTCTTTCTATCATCCACAGTTTAAAGACATCAATTCTCTTTCTATCATCCTGAGTCATTTTCCAGCTCTCTGATGCATAGCAAACAATTGCAAAGACTATTGTCTGGATCAGGTGCACCTTAGTCTCAAGACTGACGTCTCTGCTCTTTAGTACTGGAGACAGGTTCCTGACAGCTGAATTTCCCAATGCAATTCATCTCTTGATTTCCTGGCTGATGGTATTAAGAGTGTTGATTGTAGCCAAGCAAACTAAAACTGTTAACAATCTCAATCTCTTCACCATCTATAATGTTGCTGTCAATTGGCCCAATGATGAGAATCTTTGTTTTCTTGATGTTGGGCTTCAATCCACATTGAAGGCTTCAATCCTCCTCAGTTTCAGCAGACAGGGTTGTGTCATCTGCACAATGCAGGTTGCTGATGAATCTTCCTCCAATCCTGATGCCACATTCCTCCTCATAAAGCCTAGCCTCCGGATGATCTGTTATGCACACAGATTGAAAAGGTTTGGAAACAGAATACATCCCCGGCATACACCCTTCTATGATCCCCATTTTTCTCAGAGTCAGCTACCGTTTGTTATGATCCACACAAACACCTTTGCATAGTCAATGAAACAGAGGTAGACATTCCTTTGGTACTCTCTGCTTTCAGCCAAGATCCATCTAACATTAGCTATACTATCCCTAGTACCATGGCCCCTTCTAAACCCAGCCTGTACATCTGGCAGTTCTCTGTTGATGTGCTGCTTCAGTCGTTTTTGGATACTTTTCAGCAGAGTTTCTGTACTTTCCAATAAAATATTCCAGTGGTCTCCTATGACTCCACATTCACTAGTGTATCCCATTCTGTTGTTGTTAGAGGACACTGAGTACAAATCACAGTAACTTTACGAACAAACTGAAAATTTGCTTTCTTTTGTTCCATCATCAAACACTATCATGCTCAAAACCACTGTTGCAATGAGCATAATTAAAGTGCTCTGGTACTCCCATTCTTCTCAATGTTATCCATAACTGGTTATGAGCTGCAGATTCAAATGCCTTCACATAGTCAAGAAAGCACAAATAGACATTCTTCTGGTATTCTTTATTTTCAGGCAGGATCCATCTGACAACAGCAATGAGATCCCTGGAGCCATGGCCTCATGTAAATTCTGCTTGAACTTCTAACAGTTTCCTATCTGTGTACTGTTCTAGATGACTTTGAATGATTTTCAGCAGCGTTTTGCTTGGATGTTATATTAGTGATATTGTTTGACAGTTTACACAGTCTGTAGGATCACCTTTCTTGAGGATGGGAACAAATATAGGTCTTTTCCAATCCACTGGCCAAAGAGCTGTCTTCCAAATTTTCTGGCATAGATTGGTGAGCACATTCAGAGCTGCATTTGTTAACAGAAACAATTCAAATGGTATCCCATCAATTCCAGGGACCTTATTTTTTTTGCCAGTGCCTTCCATGCAGTTTTTGTTTCCTCTTTCATTACCATTGGTTCCTGCTCACATGGTACTTCCTGAAGTTTTCCAGTGTCAGTCAGCTATTTTTGGTGCAGTAATTCTGTGTATTCCCTCCATCTTCTCTTTATACTTTCTGGGTCATCCAATATATTGCCCATCGCATCTTTCAGTATTGGAACTTGAGGCTTAAATTTCTTTTTTAGTTCTTTCAGCTTGAGAAATTCAGAGAGAGCTCTTTTAATTCTCCAATTCTAACTCTCTGCACATTTCATAATAATACTTTGTCTTCTCAAGTTTTCCTCTGAAATAGTCTGTCAGCTCTTTTACTTTGGCATGTTTTCCCTTTGTTTTGGCTTCTCAACAATCTAGTTCAATTTTTAGAGACTCTTCTGACACCCATTTCATTTTTCCTTTCTCCTCTGTCTTTGTAATAATCTTTTGATTTCTTCATGGATGATATCCCACATCTCATCTGGTCTTTGATAATTGGGGTTTAATGCTTCAAACTTATTCTTAAAATGATTTTGAAATTCAGATGTGATAGATTCAAAGTCATATTTCCAAGAGCACTTGATGCAGGAAAAAAAAGAATACAGCTTTCAATATAGATTGCATCTCAATATCAAGAAAACAAAGATTCTTGCCACTGGACTGATAGGCAACATTGTGACTGATGGAGACAAGACTGAAACTGTCAACAACGTCATCTTACTTGGAAGCGCAGTTACCATCCTGGTACCAGAAGTCAGGAAATCAAGAGATAATATTGCACTGGGGAAAATCTGCATCCTTTTCAATCTATATGCAGAACAGATCATTCGGGAAGTTGAGATTTATGAGAAGAATATGGCATCAGAATTGGGGGAAGACTCATCAACAATCTACATTATGCAGATGACACAACCGTGCTTCCTGAAACGGAGGAGTACCTGCAGCACTTGCTGAATAAGGTAGAGGGCTAGAGTCTTCAATAAGAAATAAAGTTCAACATTAAGAAGACAAAGATTCTAACCACTGGGTCAATGACAGCACTATGATGAATGGAGAACAGACTGAGGTTAACAATTATAGCTTGCTCAGTTCCACAATTAACATTCTTAGCACCAGTAGTCAGGAAATCAAAAGAGGAATTGCACTGGGAAAATCTGCTGTCAAAGACCTCTCCAGAGTACTAAGAAACAATGATGTCAGTCTAGAGACTAAGGTGTGCCTGATCCAGGCCACAGTCGAGAGCTGGACAATGACTAAGAATGACAGAAGAAGAACTGATGCCTTTGAGTTGTGGTGCTAGAGAAGAGTCTTGAATATACCATGGACCTCCAAGAAAACAAAGAGGTCTATCAGAGAAGGTGAAATCAAGTTTCTCCTTTGAGGCTAGAATTTTGAAGCTCCGTCTCACATACTTTGGCCACATGGCCAGGAGGGACTGGACCTTAGAGAAAGACATCATTCTTGGAAGAATGAAGGAACAGGCCCAGTGTGGAAGGCTCTGGATGAGATGGACTGATACATCTCAATAAGGGTAATAGGGTTAGGTTTCTTGGAGTCAGTGAACAGGACAGGCTTCAGAGCTGTTGTAAATAGGGTTGCTATGATTCACAGGCAACTCGATGGCACCTAAAAACAAGAACAACAGATACTGAGATGTAATCCATACTGGAGGTGATAATTTGTGGGGGTTCTTTTCCCCCCTGGAAGAAACATTTAATTGTTGCAGAAATCATCTTTATGAAGTAGAAATTGGTTTCAATAATTTTTGTAAGAATATGTTCTAGAAACTGGAAGTAACTGAACGTAAAATTCTGACAGCAATTTAATAGAACAGTCCCAGATGGTTTAGCTGAGGCCAATATCTAATGAGGACAAAAGCCTTGTCTGTGCGAAATTTTAGGTGATACCTGCAGAAATATCATACTGCGCATAGACCAAATAGAACTGTTTTCACAAATGTTGTAAAAGTTCATAGAGTAAAAGATTTTTTTTTACATGCATTTAGCAAGAGTGGCATGTTGTTGTTGTTAGGTGATGTCAAGTCGTACATGACTCACAGTGACCCTATGAACAAAAGACCTGAGCACTGTTCATAGTTTCCGGAGGCAAGCCATTTCAGAAGTGGATGCCACTCCTGCTTCCAAGCTTGTTTTAATTGGGAAGCTCCACCAAATACTGTCCACCATGGGTAACCATTATTACATCTGGCTCAGTGTCACAGTGTTCAGCATCACAGCAACCATGAGTTACTGCTGTACAACAAAGCACAGACCAGTGCTATACCACCTAGAAGAATGTCTGACAGGAAAACAATTTGAACCAGGCCTGAGGGACTCATAGAATACCTAAACACAGAAGACAGCATTCATGCAAGGAATCTAACTCCTTGATCTAACAATGCATGTTGTTGTTAAGTACCTTGGAGTAGCCTGAAATTCATAGCAACCCTATGTCTTGGAGTAGCCTGAAATTCATAGCAACCCTATGTACAACAGCCTTAAACCCTGCTTTATCATGTGCCAATCTCACTGTCACTGATACACCTACCCCCGTATCCCCAGTCACTGAATCAATCCATCTTATCAAGGGTCTTCCTCTCCTGTGCTGTCCCTCCACCCTCCCAAGCATGATGTCCCGCTCCTAGGACTGGTCCCTCTTTGCAACATGTCTGAAGTATGTCAGACGAAGCTTCAGAACCCTTGCCTCCAAGAAGTAGCCTGGTTTAATCCTCTCCAGATCAAACCTGTTCATTCTCTGAGCAGTCCATGGTATATTCAATAGTCTTCTCCAGCACCACAGCTCAAAGGCATCAATTCTCCTCCTATCATCCCTAGTCATTGTCAAGCTCTCTGACACATAGCAAGTGACTGCAAAGACCATGGCCTATATCACACTTTAGTTTCCAGACTAATATTGTTGCTCTTCAGCACATTAGAGAGGTCTCTAACTGCCGACTTTCCCATTGCAATATAACTTCTAATTGCCTGGCTGCTGGTGCCAAGAGTGTTGATTGTGGAGCCAAGTAAACGAAAGCTATGAACAATCTCAATGTTGCTGCCAATTGGCCCAGTGGTGAGAATCTTTGTTTTCTGATGTTGAGCTTCAATCCATATTGAAGGCTGTAGTCCTTGACCTTCTGCAGCAAGGGCTTCAGGTTCTCCTCAGTTTCAGCAAGCAGGGCTGTGTCATCTGCATAACAAAGATTGTTGATGAATCTTCCTCCAACCCTGATGTCACATTTCTCCCCATAGAGCCCAGTCTTCCGGATAATCTATTCTGCATATAGATTGAAAAGGTATGAAGATAGGACATATCCATGCCATACACCCTTCCCAATTTTGAACCATGCAGTGTTTCCTTGCTCTGTTCTAACAACTGCCTGCTGGTCCATGTATTAAGTATCACAAAAGCACAATCAAATGTTATAGGATTCCCATTCTTCTCAGAGTCAGCCACAGTTTGTTGTGATCCACACAGTCAAACACATTTGCATAATCAATGAAACACAGACAGACATTCCTCTGCTACTCTCTGCTTTCAGCCAAGATCCATCTATCATCAGCTATAATATCCCTAGTACCAGGACCCTTCCTAAATCCAGCCTGCACTTCTGGCAGTTCTCTGTTCATGTGCTGGAAGCATTGCTCCCAATCGTCTTTGAGCATCTGACACAAGTGCTTCAAATCCTCACTTTCAACAAATGAGGTTATGTCATTTCCATAATGAAGGCTGTTGTTCCTCTAATCCTTATCCCACATTCTTTTTCAGAGTCCAATTTCTCGAAAGATTTTCTCAGCATACAGATTGGATAGGTATGAAGAAAAGTTATAAGCCTAATGTATACTTTTTAAGATTTTTACACCACGTATTTGTGTCTTGCTTTGTTTAGAAAACAGCTTCTTGGCCCAGGTATAGCTTTCATTTGTACATAATTAAGTGTTCTGAGATTCCTATTGTCAATGTTAACCATAGTTTGTTATGCTCCACTTAGTCAAGTGCCTTTGTTTTTCAATGAAACACAGACATTCTTCTGGTATTTTCTGCTCTCAGCTAGGATCCATCTGACATTAGCAATTTTATCTTGAGTTCTCTCGCATTTGGAAGACTGACTAAAAGACTGTTGTTGATAGTACAACTCATACTCTGTGAGGATGTTAAGGAGAACTATAAAAAATCTTATTAATTCAGGCTGATAATTCTCAATAGATCTTTTAAGTTTGAAAATGTATGATGGTATTTCTTCCTTTCTTCCATCTGCCCTTTTACTTTTCTCACTCCCACACCTGCAGTGCCATTCCAGTAAGATGCTAGTCAAAAATCAGATAGGCTGTTGCTATGTGTCAAGTCTCCTTCCAAACACCCATTAACTCTGTTGTTGAGAAACACATGTTTCAAACAGTTTTAACCTACCTCTCTTATCAAAAGAAACAAACAAAACAAAAATAAAATTTGAAAAACGGAAAAGAGTTGAGGAAGCAGAAACGAATTTAAATTTACTAATTTATTATTAAGTTAGTATTTTTCTCACTAGAGAACAGTCTTCCACGAGCACAGGTTAGATGTAAACAGAGTTATATTTATTACACACTTACAAGATTGTTGTTGTTGTTAGGCATCTATGAAGTCAGTGATGGTGACTCTTTATCTATAGATCCTATTAACAAAGGATCTGAACCCTGCCTTGTCCTGTGCCATTCTCACTGTGATGTTAAAGGTTTATCATTTAGAGTCTCTTCTATTCAATGATTAACTGTTTATTTTGTGCTTAAGTATTTCTTTTTTGGGGGGAGGGTGGTAAATATTTTATATTGGTTTGCTTTCAAAATTCGTATACATTGTATTTCACATTATTCTTTGTTTACATTGCATTTCGTAAAATTATTCCCATGCATTATGTTTTATAAAATTAATCACCATTGCAGATAACTATCCTGTCTTTTAATGTCCCAGCCAGATCTTTCTAATTTCCTTTACCCCCTCCGTTTACCCATTAAATTGTGCAGCTTTGAGATTTCATTCCTACTCATCCTTACCCTTCTCCTCACACCTCTTCCCCTCTTAGCTTTCCATACTTGTTTTCCAAGTCATCCTTCTATTTTTGCAAGAATGGTCTTACGCAGTATTTTAAGTATTTCTTGTATTAGGGAATGAAGATTAAGGGTGAGATAGAAGCCTCACCTTAGTAGAGGCTCATAGGACCTCAATGTTATCTCTCTCTTTTTGGGACACCTGCTTTCTAGCTACACTGAAGTTGATAAAGTTCACCAATCTCTGTAAAACTGGTCTGCATACCTACAGTCATATGAGTCATTCCCCTGATGGATCTCTGGGAGACCTTCCAGTGAACCACCAAATCCAAGGGACACAGAGGAGTGAGGGAACAGAAAGAAGGAGGAACTATTACTGGGAATTACAGGTTATACAGCAAATCAAACATTTGGGACACTGTTAAATCCATACTTCCTGTAATTCATCTGCTACTAACCTTAGCAGATCAAATTATGAATATTCATCATCTGATATACTTGGGAGGTTTAGTATAGATCAAAAGAGCAAGGAGCTCATAGTAGTTTGGGGAATAATGTTTGTGGAAAGGTCATTTCTTATTGGAAACCTCTGCTTTTTGGTTCCTTGAGAAAAGGTTTGCCTTCTCTATACAAGAAGAGGCTGGGCTGAAGTTCTTGTGCGGCAAAGGAAGCTACGCTGGAAGATGGGCCTGGTGATGTTTCCAAAAGGTCACAGCCTTGAAAACCCTATGGAGCCCTTCAAGTCTGACACAAATGAGAGTCAACTGGGCAGCAACTGTTTTCAGTCTTCATCTAAGTTAATGAGATCAGGATAGGTTTCTAGAGGCCTGGCTCAAATAAAAATTCCTTCCGTGCCACTGCATTTCTGTCACTGAAGCAGACTGTGTTGAGACGGGAAAGGAGGATCACCCACAGGAACATACCTCTTTATTTTTATCTGGTATATTTGTCATCATAAACTCCAGTTTATTGGCCTAGTCTAGGCTCTGTTCAAAGGTTAAACTGTGAATTCCAATGACGTCAGAAATCCAGCATATACAAAAATAAAACTTACGTCCTTTTTCACCAAGTTCAAAACCACACGGATACATGAACCTTTTAGAGGACACAGGCTAGCTATTTCCTTCCTAAAGGAGTCCCCATCCTGTGGTTTAAGCCTGGCTTCCTCTCACTGGTAATGTTCCTGTGTAGTATGAATTACTAACGCACTTGACTAGATAGATAACTGAAGGTGGTTAGCACAAAGCTACCCAGCAGCACCTCAAAAGTCTGGCAATTTGCTTCTAAAATGTCAGTCTTGAAAAATTATGGAGCATAGTTTTACTAAAGTTTGCCATGAGTTGGAATGACTCTAGTTGGAATGAATCTTTTTTTTTTTTTAAATTCTAAAAGGAAGTAGAATTAAAGGTGGTTCCCTAAAGACAGCAACTTCTTCTTGGAAATTATTTTAATGTCCTTCAAAACTTTCATTTGCCTCGGTCTCCAGTCTATGAATCCTGCACGACCTCTTGGTGCACTGTAGGTCACCCCCTCATAGCCCTAGGCTCTTCTGCCAACATGGTAAGAGATAGATATACAGTGCTTGGCAATGGGTAACTTTCACACATTCAGTAAATGTGTTCTTTCTCGCAGGGACCATAACGTCTTTATGTCTAACATACTGACGTTAGAAACTAGGTGGCACAAACTGTGCTCAGCTTATACTAAGCGGTTGAAGGTTTGAATCAACAGTAGCAGTGGAAAGAAAAGTCCTGGTGATTTTGCTTCTGTAAGATTTCTGCCATATAAAATGCCTAAAGAGCACAGCTGGGTTGTCATGGCAATGAAACTTTCTTGAGAGTTCTGGTTAACAGTAGTTAAAAGGGGATTTTGAGTCCTTATGACAGAGGTGTTAAGCTCACAGGAAGTCTTAGTAAAGCCACTGACTAGCTGTGTTATCTTGGACCCCTGATCTTTGAACCTAGGTTTCTTTTGTTCAACTCAACAAGCATAATGCACCAACCATGTATGTATTCAATCATGGGAGGTGAGGTTATCAAAGTAAGATGCTGTCTACTTTGTCCAGCTGTTTAATGAATGAAAGTCTAGTGGAGCTAGCATATGCAAACAATTCAAGGGGAATTCTGAGTTTACAGGATAAAGAAGATTTGAGTTAGCAGAGAATGGAGAAGTACAACAGTCTAGAAGGAGGAAATTAGATGAGCAAAGGAAAAGAGGCTTGAAGGTATGCAACCAGTGTGCCACTTTGGGAAAAACAAGAATAATCTATGTGCTTCTCACACCATGGTTACTTGCATATCTTTTCTTTTGTTCTGCCTCTAATTCAGAGACAATACAACCTGCTGAGGAGTTTGGCCTAATTTCTGTAAGCAACAGCCAATTCTAGAGGACTCTATAAATTCTTAAAAAAAATAATCAAATACAAAAAGAGGAGAAAAGGGTGTAAGGAGCCTCCTTTCCAAGAGTTCTTCCTAGCACTTGACGTCAACAGTTTTTCACTTGCAATCACTTTTTTCTCTTCAATACTTTCATTTACTTTTCTACTCCTGTTCTTTTGAAGAGAGTTCTAGCAATGTAGTCCATTGTGAGCAGTGCTGTTAATTTAATGGCAGCCCCTCTCTGGCAATATCTCACCAGTGCCTCCAAAGGAGAAAGATGGGAAATCTCCTTCAGTGTGGTTTACAGTCTCAGAGGGTCAGTTATGAGTCAGTTCTGACTTGACTGCAATGAGATTTATTAATATCATTTGTAAACAGTTTGCAAATAAATCAGTATGTAGCTAAAAGATAAACTCCTTTGGAAGCAAAGACTTTATTTTCATATTTAAATTATTAGTAATACTATGCTAACATCAAATATCCAGAGTCCTCTGGTAGCCTAATTATAAGACGCTGCACTGCTGATCCAACAGCACATAGCTGGAATCCACTGAAGACTCTGCCCATCTTTCTCCTGTGGAGCAGCTGGTGGATTTGAACCAAGTGTCTTCAGACTGGTTGTGCAGGTTCTTATCACTAGGTCACTAGTGCTCCAGTACTAATGGCACATTTCATAAAACAAAGTCCAAAAAAGTATTTAACTCCATCTAATTTGCTATTCTTCCAAACAATATGTTGGTTTGTCATTTTCTCACATAGATCAATAATATACTTTTAGCATTATAATTTTGTTGAAGGTATCATTATGGACGTACGTATTTAAACATATTCAACAGATTTCAACTCATTTCGAATGTTACACTTATCTATATGTACATTGTCATACCTTTGTCCATATTATATAAATTTAAGTTCTTTTTTTTCTGAGCCCCTCAGCCCTTTTTTAATTGTAACTTTAACAAAAGTTTACAGAAAACTTGGATTCCATTCATTAATTGTTGCACATTTTCCTCCCCACCTCTCAGTTTGCCTCAAAAAAAAATCATTCATTGCTATACAATTTCTTTACCCAGAAATCCACTTTTCTATGCACCTCTTATTCTAGACTGTTGTCATGCAAATAATACCTAATTATATATTCCTTTTAAACAGTTCTTTCCTTCGTATGTTCCAATGCAGTGTTCATTATTTATCCCCTCTTCATACTCTCCTCCAACTCCCATACCAGTCCCACTTTGTAACAGTAGCTTTGTAACTGAGATATTTCACTCAGCCTAATGTCCTCCAAGGTGGTCCATGTTGTATATTTTATGCGTTACTTGTTTTCAGTGCTGCATAGCAATCTATTGTGTGAACATACCACAGTTTTTCTATCCATTCATTTGTTGGTGTGCACTTGGGGTGCTTCCAATCTTTTTGCTACTGTGAATAATAAAGCAATAAATATGAATATGAATTTATCTGTTTGAGTGGAAGCTCTGGTTTCTTTAGGGTATATTCCTAGTTCTTTTGACAGAGCTCTAGTGGTTTTTGTTTTTACTATCAGGTATGAAAAGACATTCTAGGCTTATCTTACATCCACATATTTACTACTCTTTTGGTAGAAATGGGATTTAGAAACTATAATCAGAACATTTGGAAGACTGAAGTAAATTTCTTTTCCTCCTTTTGAGGTAAAGCTAGCAAATCAACCAAGACATCAGCTCTAATGATGGAGAAGTGGAGTAGAATTAAGACATTCTACAGATTTTGTTTACATGTTTTATATTTAAAAGTATTTAGTAATGGGTTTGGCAATTCAAGGAAGGGAAAGAAGGGGAGGCAAAGATGGTTAAGATTCAGAGGCTTCAAGTTCAAGGGTGAGCTGTGGCTCTGTTATTTACCTGTTTTATGGTCCTGAGCTCATGCTTTAATTTGTGCAACTCAGTGACCTGAAAAGCACTACCTCACAGGGTTATTGGAGGACTGGATGATGCTGCAGCTAAATAAATGTGGCATAATATGGTATCTAGTGAGAATTTTTAACAAGTGAATACTTTGCTCTCATTACAGTGTATCTAGCTTTATGTGTAATATAAAGGGTGTGTCTAAATCACAAGGAAGTCTGGTCTAGTCCTGTCTGCTCTCCTTAGTCATACATGCATTGTTCTCTGAGAATGTCAATGAGGATTAATAATGGATCCTCCAGTATTTGCTTAAACCACTTTTTATTATTTTATTGATGAGATGATATAACAAATTTAATGTTTCCTAAAGAAAAATAAGCTATATATTTATATTCATTGTGCTACTTCTCTTGTCAAGTAGGTATGACAAGTTTCATTTCAGGAACATTTAGCATCATGTTTTAAGAAACTACTTCATAGGTGACAAATTCAAGGTTAGAAACTAAACAAACCGTTAACAACTTATCAGTCAGTCCAGGTCCTCTTAAAATACTACCCATGACAGTCCTTCTGATCAATGATTTATGCAGCACTCTGGTTTTAGGAAATGTAGTATTCTCTCAAATCAACTCTTTCCCAGAACAGTCATGCCCATTACGTCACTGAAGCTTTGCAGACCTTTCTGAGATCATTTGCTTCTGAAAGATTTTCTGAGGGTTCCATCAGAAAAAATTTTTATCAAGATTTGGAGGATCAAAATAGCTGTGCAGCAGTTTCTATAAAATGGAAGTTAAGAATAGATGGTCATCAAGCCATTACTTTTTTTAACAGCAAAGGTAATACAAGCTATTAAAAAAATTAAGGCAATGTAAAAGCATTTAGGGCAAAAAGGAAAGCTGATCCCAAGCTGGCCAAATGTCTCATTGCAGTGTACATTTCATTCTGCACCTTGCTTTTTTGCCCCACTCAATATATTTTAACTATTTGTAGAAGTAAGTGCATTATGCAGTGGTCCATAAGAAGCTGCACTGCTCATTCAAAGGTGGAGCCTCGGAGCAGTTTATGGCTTTGAACTAACTGTCTTTGAGGGGGCAGCCCAATCTCTTACCCAGAGCTCCCTCTATGATCAGAATACAAGTAAATCCAAAAATCAGCACTTTAATGCAATTTCTGAAAACTATTACAAAACAGGACAATATGGGTCATACTCAGTGGCACTTAACAACAGCAACAATAGCACAAAACAAGGGGCAACTATTTCTTACTAACAGACATTAGAAGTCCTTTTTACGAAAATTTACTATAAATTTTTGAGTCTCAAAAACCTAGTTCTTCTTTTTCAAATCCTGTTTTCAATGACATCATCTTTTTTGCTTCTGAGATTCTGGGCATCACAAGCCTTCTTTTGTTAGTGTGTGCTCTCTTCTTTTTCCAGTGAGAGATTAGACCTTAGTTTTCATTTTAATCAGGGAATGTAATACCTCCCCTGAGAAGTGAGGTGGCAGAATGGTCACCTGCCCTTCATGTTACATGTACAACAACAGACACTATATCCTGGCAGTCTACAACACAGGGACAGGATCATAATTCTCTGTCATAACTCTGCTTAACAGCTAATGCTTCTGTCCTTCATTCAAGATGGTGAAATGCCTACAAGAATGGACAAGGAGACCTCATAGATTGCTGCCACATGCCATCAAATTGGAACCAACTCATAGCTCACTTTCCAGTGAGTTTTCAGAGGCAGTAAATCACCCAAGAGGAGACTACCCATCTTTCTACCTGGTGGATTTGAACCACAAGCCTTGGGATTGTAGCACAGCTTCTTAACCACCAGGTCAACAAAGCTCCCTATCCTTATAGCTTAGGCAAGTCATATTAAAGTTTCCTCTTGATTCTTCTGGAACTTGTTTCCAAATTGCTCTTCAAGTTAATATAATATTAAGTTTTACCATGATTTCTAAGACCTTCAACAAGAAGGACTGACATAGTGACTGTATGAATGGGCTAGAATGTTATCAGAGGCTGTGACGATGTCATAGGTTAGGGCAAGGTCTAGATCTTTTTCATAGGGTCACTATGGGTCATAGTTGACTGGCGGGCAACTAATAGTAACAACCAAGCCATCAAGATGAGTGTATCATCATTATTTAATTCATGTTCTTATAAACAGTGACTAAATAATAAAGTCTTCTTGGTTTGAGTGGGTACTCTGGTGGTACAGTGGTTAAAATGTAAGCTGCAAGTCTCTAATATTTTTATCTGTATTGTTTAACTATAAATCGAAGGAGTGAGGGCTACTGGGAAAAACAATTTTCTTAAGTCAAGCATTTATCAATATATCTGCCAGGTTGCAAGATCAAAGATAGAGAAAGAGTATCTCCATTTAAAAATTAATTTATGCAGTTAACTCTAAGGTAGGAAGTTCAAAATCACCAGCTGCTCCACAGGAGACCAAGGCAGCAGCTTTTGTAATAATTTGCATCCTTGGAATTTAGCACTGAGTTCTACTCTATCTACCCTTAGGGAGCTCTGATGGCCTAGTGGGTAAGAAGCTGCACTGTCAATGCTGAGGCAGGAGGTTTGAATCCACCAGCTGCCTTGTAGGAGAAAGATGGGCAATCTCCTCCTCTGCAATTTCTATTCTCTGAAAACGTGCTGAAGACCAGCTAGCTGTAAGTTGGTTCTGTCTTAACAGCCCAAAACAACGAATCAGAATGGATTCGATGAGAGTGGGGCTTTTATAGTGGTTGTTATTGTTGTTATTTTGAATAAATTAGAAGTACTGAGAACTGGATAAGAAAGGAGGCACCAAGGTGTCAAGATGCCCTGGTGGCACAGTTTGTTCCTGCTAACTCAAAGGCTGGGGTTTGGGATCCACAAAAAGAAAGATCTTTCCATAAAGATTTACAGCCTCAGAAACCCAACAGAAGATCCCTACGAGTCAGAACCAATTTAATGACATTGTACTTGGTTTTGGTTTTCTGTCCAGAGGTGTCAGCCTTGCAGGGTTCATAACAAAGCCTCCCATGCAAGGTTTGTTATTAGTCAGAACTTTACTATAACAGTGAACAACTTCTTGAGCTAAAACATTATTTATATTTTAATATCACCAAGGAATACAGAACGCAGAGTCCATAAATCCAAGAAAATTTTCACTCTTTTCTTGAGGTTGTAAGTGAGTAACCCCACCAAATCTTAACTTCTGAAATGACTCAACTTTTACAAAGGTCTCCTTAATCTCAAAGTACCTTTTATCTTCTGGCTACTTTAAGCTATTCAGAAAATTTTCATAAAATATTCAAATAGTAGAGGAATCTTTATGTTCTTTACTTGAGCCCAAAGGTAGAGACATTTAGGACATTTTCTTGATTGGCAAGAGAAGTTCAGAAGTTTTAGCTATTTTAGAATGATAGCTATGGCAAAAGAAAAAGAAATCTGTTTTACATAATGCATAGCTTAAAAATAGGTGATTTAAAAGTTCAGCTTTTGTAACCTTAAATAAAGGCTAAAATCCTGACTCATGCTATTTTAAAGCTATTTGGAAACACTAAACTTAAGCACCTGATGATACGCAAGTTTGCCAGGGTCTTATTTTTGGATGATCCAAGACAAAATTTAACTGAAGTCCAATTTGTCAGCCCTCAAAAATGTATTTAATTATGCAATTCGACAAATATATTTTGAGTACCTCCTTTGTGGCACACACTATCCCAGCCCTGGGAATACCACAGTAAATGAGAAATAAAAATCGCTGTTACAATCTCTGGAGTATGTTTAGCTGAGGAATAGAGAGGGCAAGATAAGGCATTAGAGAAAAGAGTAGAGGCCAAAACCAAGAGCTAGATAAAGGGCATTAGGAATGTGGTGTTGGCAGGTGGACACGACTAAAATTCTAAAATGTTTGTCAAGGTAAGTATCAGTGAGAAGGTGATGTTTGAACAAGGACATTTAAGGTGAGAGAATCATCCACACAGATTCCAAACTAAGAAAGCTGTATATGATGACCCAAGTCAGTGTGATAGAGTAAGCAAAGAAGGAGGAAGGCGACCAGGTCTGCGAATGAACGTGGCTGCTACTCTGAGCACAAATGGGAGTCACCACAGAGTGCTGGACAGAGTAGTGGTATACTTAACACGTTTTCAGTGGATGGATTGTTGGTATGTAGAAAACAGACCATAGGAGGAAAAAGGTAAAAGCCAGAGAAGAGGCCATTACAGTATGTCAGAAGAAAGATGATGGTGGCTCAGATCAGAGTAAGAACAATGCAGTGAGGTTGCAAACAGTGACTGGACTCTGGATATATTTAAAGGTAAAATTTAAAGGTAAACTGATTTTCCTGAAGGACTGAATGAGGGGTACTGAGAGGGGGAAAAAGAGCTAAGGATGATTTAAATTTTTATTTTTACCTTGGCAACTAGAAAGTTAAGAGTTGCCATTGACTGAGATGGGAGGATGCTTCAGATGGAACTTCTCTAGGGAAGGAGGTTCAATAGTTTGCCTTTTTTTTCAAAGCCAGGTGGATAGCCCTGAAGATTTCATGACTCAGCACTCACTGATGAGCAAATGGCAGTGATGTAATTCTGAGATATTAAAAAATTCTCATGTGACTATATTATAGTTCTTCAATAAAATGACTGGAGTCTTAATCATTCCCCTAAGCACAAATAAACAGTGTTATAGCTTCTACACAGGAAATAACCAGAGCATCTTCCTGCCTTCAAATCACTGTTACTACTCTTGGTGAAGAATCTAAACTACAAGGCAAAAATCAATATTATGTATTATGGGTTTAGTTATATCTCCCCAAAAAATGTTTGTCAACCTAGTTGGGTCATGAGTCTCAGTTGTTTGGCAGTGATGTAATGATCTAACATAGCAGTTCTGTAATGATATGATCATCACTTATGATGTTATCCAAGTGATCTTGGGGTGACATGTGAAACCTTTAATCCAGTCATATTCCTGCTCCATATAATGGCAGTTTCCCTTGTGTGTATCCTGCATTGCCTTTTATCTTACAAAAAAGAAAGAAGCAGAGTAATAGAGACCCATTACCATCAAGAAAGAAAAGCTGGGAACCCAGCCTGTCCTTTGGACCCAGAGTCCTTGACCTGGGAACCTCAGAGAAAAGCCTTCTCATAGAGCCAGCACTTTGAATTTGCACTGCAGGTCTCCTAAACTGTGAGATAATAAATCTCTGTTACAGCCATCCAACTGTGGTACTTCTGTTATAGCAGCACTTGCTGGTGTTGTGTTGTATATTGTATACCACTGAGTTAGAACTGACACCTCGCTGACTCTCTGGCAAGTTTTCAGAAACAGTTAATCACAAGGGAGAAAACTGCCCAGCCTTCTTCCAAAGAGCAGCTGGTGGCCTTGAACCACGTGCCTTTGGGATTACAGTGCAGCTTCTTGGCACTAGACCACCAGAGCTCCATCATGGAATGTTTAACAACTGAATAAAAGTTCAATGTCAGTACAACAATATTTTCTGTGGAGATTATAAAAACTTTTCCAAAGGACACTGAAAACATTTCCTATGGGGCAGGGAGCAGTTGTGTGCCATTGAGTCAGGATTGACTCATAGCTGTTTTCTGAGGCAGTAAAGAGACTCTAGTGCATTTGCAGAAGCAGTAAATCCCACAGGAGGAGAATGCCCATCTGTCTCCTGAGCAACTGGTGGATTTGCAGTGGGGAGGTAAACTCTAGAAATAATGAGGATTGAAATGGTGGACTGTACAGGGCTAACAAAAAATGCCCAAGTCAATTGCTTATCTCATATTAACTCCAAATAAGGAAAAATAAAGCACTCGAGTAAGTGGGAAGAGGAGCTCTGGTGGCTTCATCCATAATAAGTTGCACGGCTAACCCAAAGGCAGTCTGAATCTACCATTAGCTCCTAAAGAGAACTGTGGACAGTTTCCTCCCATTGCAATTTACCAACACAAAGGCAGTGAGTGAGGACTGGTGCTGAAATAGCTCTGGAGGCTCAGCAGTTAAAGCACTCAGCTGTTAACACAAAGGTCAGAGGTTCAAGTCTGTGTTTCTGTGGAAGGAGGGACCTAGCTGTGTGCTCCCTTAAAAACTGACTGCCTAAGAAACCCTATGGAACAGCTCTACTCCATCCTATAAGATTTCTGCAATGAGACAGAATTAACTTGCAGGCAATCAAAGAAAATCCCTAGTGGGAAATTTGAATGGCAGCTTTAAGTTAACTGTCATGGTCAAACAGCAAACAAACAAAAATTCCTTTCTTCTAATTCCTTTCATGTTCAACACCTGCACTAAAATTCTCATGTCCTTATTTCCTTCCCGATGAAAAGTAAAATCAAGTGTCAAAATTGGTATGCAACTGAAAGATACTATCATCAAAGTCATAGCCCATCATTGGCTTTAGTTTGTACTGAGCAGACATGTTTTCTAAATGGTACTCCTGGTAATGTCCTACTTTTATTTCCATTTAATTACAGTTACCTGTTTAGATTTTGCCTCAGGTGTAAAAGGTGCAGACTTCCACCAAAGGCCAATTGTTTCAAGAATTTCTTCTTCTGCCTGTCTAAAATTCTGTCTATCTAATACATAGCTTCAGGCTCTATGCAACCACAGCTTTCAAGTGCTACCAATAGAACTATGCAGCAGGAATTATGTAAACCTATATAATTAATATTTGTGAGATGTTTTAAGATCCTGGCACAAAAGACATCATTAAATCCAAAGCTATTCTGTAACTTTCTTTTTTAATCAACTGCCAGCTATATTCTAGAGGGCATCTGGTTCCAGCGCCTATGCAAGAACACTGCTAGCATTTAAAAGACTGTGGTGGTTTTTTTTTTTTTAAAGATACAAAAGACATTGACTAATGTAGCCTCAGGGCAGCTACAGTAACCCCATCAATTGTTCCAAAATGCACAACTGTGTCGTTAATTGATATACAATCATATCCATGAATATCTGCAATGAGTGTTTCACTGGAGAGCTGATTCTGAAACCTAACTCAGGCAGTAACTACCTGAGGAAGACTGCTTCTGTCCCATGAACAGACAGTTTGCATTAAAATACAGTTTGTACTAAAATAATACAGGACAACTTTAAGTCTGATGAGCCCAGGCTCAAATCATAATCAAACCCACTGCCGTCAAGTCAATTCTGGACAGAGTAGAAATGATCCATAAAGCTTCCAAGGGTATAATTATAAAGGAAACACACTCCCACATCTTTCTTTGGCAAAGGAGCTGATGAGCTGAACCAGTGACCTTGCAGTTAGCAATCAAGTGCTTATCCGCTGCATCATTAGGGCTTCTTTGAGAAGGGGTAAATGAAAAAACGTGTTCTGTCAAAGTCATTGCACAGGGAGCTCTGGTGGCCCAATGGTAAGAAGTTGTGCTATGATTCCGAAGTGCACAGTTCGAATCTACCACCCAATGAGAGGATAGTCAGTCTCCTCCTGTGCAATTTAATGCTTCTGAAAACTCAAAGGAGGTCCAGCTATAGGTCAGTTCAAACAGCACACAACTCCAAGTTGTTGCATAGTACCAACAGTTAAATCTGAATAAATAACAAAGAATTTTTTTTTTTCATCTAAGCATGTCTTTTTTCTTTTTTTTTGATCTAGCAAGTCTACCATTGGCCTTTAATTTAGAGTTCTGTGCAATGGGGAAGATGCCAGATTTTCCTCTTTTTTTATGTAAGCATGTTCTTTTTTGTAAGAAATACCAATTCTTAAAAGTAGAAAACTTGATATGTAGCCAGTGAGGTTTATCCAAGGCGCGATTATTACGAATTGAAACCTTGATATGTGAAACGCTGAAACCTATAATATGTGAATATAGGCACAATGAGTTGAGAGAAATTTGTAAAAATTAACTTTTGGTTTTTAAGTTAGATTTTTTTTCCCTTTGGGAAGAAAATTATGTTATAAATTTCAGTAGTTGTAGAAGGGCTTCAGGCCTTTTGTTCATAGGGTCGCTATAAGTTGTGCTCGACTCAAAGGCAATCAACAACAATTTTCTTAATATAACATCTCTTGTTTAATCTCTCTTTAATTAGGTATAATTTTTTTCTGGGTTTTTTATGTTTCTGAAAAGTAATTTTATGTTTCAACTGTTTTCTCTTGAGGAATAGATTTTGTGTAGATATAACACAGAAAATGCAGGTGTCATTATTCCTAAGGTTGGTTCTATCAGGTTTTTATGCTACTGAGGCCTGGGGTCAAATTGGGTTTTTGTCAAACCTTCTAGGTGGTATAGCACTGGTCTGTGCATTGCTGTACTGAGGAAATTTGTGGTTGCTGTGATGCTGAACACTGAAACTGATGTGCCAAATGTGATAATGGTTACCCATGGTGGACAGTGTTTGGTGGAGCTCCCTGATTAAAACAAGCTTGGAAGCAGGAGTGGAATCCACTTCCGAAATGGTTTGCCTCCAGAAACTCTATGAACAGTTCTCAGGTCTTTTCATTCACAGGGTCGCTATGAGTCATCTACGACTTGATGGCACCTAACAACAACAGGAGGTGGAATGCTCTTTGGAGATGACTAGGACTAGAATTTGCCTCACACACTTTAGACTGGTAATGAGGAAGGGCTTAGCTCTGGAGAAGGACATCGTATATAGTAAGACTCAGAAAAAAAAGAGGAAGATTCAACAAGATGGACTCAAGGCTGCCAACAATGGCTTATGTACAAAGGGTCGGTATGAGCTGGACTGACTTGATGTTACCTAATAACAAGAACATGTGGCCCAAAGTCTGCATGAAACATATTTGCTGCTAGGTGTTGTTTAGTTGACTCTGACTTATAATTACTCCCTTGTCCAATGGTGTGCCACTTTCACAATCTCTACTGTACTTACACGCACTGTTACAGACACTGTGGGTCTTCCTCTTGTACACTTCTCCAAGCTAAATCGTTGTCAGGTGCAGCTGAGTTGTGGTCAATTCATAGTGAACCACTGACTAAACAGCAGATCAAACCCTTGCCCTCACCTGTGCCATCCTTGTGATTGTTGCCATGTTCACAACTATTCTTGCAGTCACTACGTCAACTCATATCATTGAAGGTCTTCCTTTCTTTTGGTCTCTATTTTTCCTAGTATGATATGATCCCCCATCCCACCCCCCGCAACCAAGAACTGCCCATATTAATAGGATGCCCAATGTTTCACCATTGTTCGTTGTACTTCCTCTGAGACTAATTTGTGTTTTTGGCAGTCTGTGGCATATTCAATATTTTTCTCCACAACACAATTCAAAGGCATTGATTTTTCTCCCATCTTCTTTTATTATGCAACTTTCATATGTATATGAAACAACTGAAAATACCCTAGCTTAGATCAAGTGTATTATAGTCTTTCAACTGACATCCTTTCTCTTTCATACTTTAAAGAGGACTTTGACAGATGATTTCCCCAGTTCAACACATCTTTTGACTTCCTGACTACTGGTACTATGAGTGTGGATTATGGAATCAAGTAAAATGAATTGTTGACTATTTCAGTCTTTTCTTCACCTATCATGATGTTCCCTATTGGCTGAGTGGTAATTTTTGTGTTACTGATGTTGAGATGGAAGCCTTATTAAAAGCTACGGTCTCAGATCTTCAATAGGGGTTTGAGTGTTCGTACTTCTTCAAGCAAAGCTGTATCATCTGTACAAGGTAGCTTATTGTTGATAACTCCTTGTATGTTGCTGTTGTGTGTCATCAAGTTGCCTGCGATTCATAGTGACCCTAACTACAACAGCTCTGAACCCAGTCCTATCTTGAGCCAACCTCATTGTTTCTGACACACCTATACCCATTACCCCAGTCACTGAGTCAATCCATCTCATTGAGGGTCTTCCTTTCTTGTTTTGTCCCTCCACCCTTCTAAGAATGATGTCCCTCTCCAAGGGCTGGTTCTTCTTTGAACCATTCCCAAAGCATGTCAGATAGAGCCTCAAAATCCTTACCTCTAAGGAGCATTGTGGTTTTACTCTCTGTAAGATGAAACTATTGTTCTTCTAGCAGTCCATGGTATATCCAATACTCTTCTCCAGCACCACAATTCAAAGGAATCAGTTCTTCTTCTAGCATCCTTAGTCTTTGTTCAGCTTTCTGATGCATAACAAGTAATTATGAAGACCATGGCCTGGATCAGACGCACCTTAGTCTCTAGACTAACATCACTGATCTTCAGTAGCTGTGCTTTAAAAATATGTCTTCATTAAGATTCAAATTTGATTGACTATCCAGTATTACTGGCTACTAAATCTCCACTGGCATCGTGGCTGTAGCAAAGGGCTTAAAAACAACACAGACTGTAAAGATGGCACACAATCAGAAAGTGTTGCACATAAATGGCTGCTAAAAGTCAGAATCAATTCAATAGGCACCCTACAATAACAACATATCTGGCAATCCTTTGCAAAGGAAAATTAAGAGTTCATTTCCAACTGACATTGTACCATTCTGCATCAATGAGAAAAAAAAACCCCAACAACCGCCACCAAAGAATACCACTGATGAAAAAAATCTCATAATGCTTATTCATTTTTAACTATTTCTGTTACTGTTTAAATGGCAAAGATTTTAAGGTTTATAAAGGACATTAGACTAGGGCAAAGCAATGGGCAATGCTGATGTAAAGGTTATGAACATTTATAGATCCATACACTAGAACATCTAATATTACATCAGCTCCTATCTTTTAAATAATTTAAGGTATGGCTAAAAGGAAATTTCTTAAGCTAAATGCACAAATCAGTCTCATTTTATCATCCCCTTGCTTCAGTATTAACTGGATGATAACCTAGTAACTTCACATCTCCAGGTAAAAAGCAATTAATTAACAGATATGTTAATTAACTAACAAATATGTTCTTCTTAGTGTAGCATATTCAGTTTCAGTGGTGGATACTCTGAAAAGGAGGTCAACTGCTAGAACTCTTATGGCAGAAAGATTCATGTCATTTAGGTGTTAAGGCAGCCAATCTCCTTTCAAAATATTTTTCAAACTTTGCTACTCTGCATTGCCTCCAGCTGCTTCCCTACCCTACCTCTGCCCCTCAGCGAGGATTATTACTTAAGAAAGTCTGCTTAAACACTGTAAGTATTTGGCCAATATTTTCCTCATGAAAACACAATCACAATTAGACCAGACCCAAACACCCAAGTTAAATTAGTGACCTGGCAGTTATTAATGATACTGAGTTCTGGAGAGAGCCATTCTGGATTAGTCACATACCATGACCCATCTTTGCCTAATTTGTTTGATTTAAGCCATCCAATAGTTTGTGCCTCTAAGAACTTGACCTCAAGGTTTAGCTGAGTTGGGTTTTTAAAACATACCAGTTTGCAAAAAGCCACTCTGGGGGGAAAAAAATGTCCCGAGTTAGTTTTTACTTCTATTTGTTCCTGAGCATTTTTTTTTTAAACTGCTGTGCTAAATCTGAGCTGGCATGTTATTAACCTTTTAAAATTAGGCATTTAGTAAGCTCAGTTGAATATTTTCTTAATTTGCACATTAGGATTTGCCAGGACAGCTGGTAGTGATGAGTTCTTTCATTTACGTATATATTCTGCTTTAGGGGAACAGAACCTAATCAGTGCAGAGCACAGTGAACTGAAAATAAGAATAAAGCAACCACAGCAGCTAAAACTTAACAGAATACCTCGTATGCCTTACACACTTTTCTAAACCCTTCCGGTTTAATTAAGCCTTTCAACCACCTCTTACGGTTTTATTTATCCAATTTTTTATATGAAAATACTATTGTTGCTGTTGTTATGTGCCATCAAGTCACTTGCAACTCCTAGTGACCCTATGTACAACAGCCATAAACTCTGCTCTGTCCTGTGCCAATCCCACAGTCACTGAATCAATCCACCTCATAGAGGAACTTCCCCTCCTGCACTGTCCCTCCACCCTCCCAAATTTGATGTCCCTCTCCAAGGACTGGTCTCTCCTTACAACATGTCCAAAGTATGTCAGACGAAGCCTCAGAATCCTTGCCTCCAAAGAGCAGCCTGGTTTAACCATCTCCAGGATGAATCTGTCTTCTTAGCAGTCCATGGTATTCTCAATACTCTTCTCCAGCACCACAGCTCAAAGGCATCAATTCTCCTTCTATCCTCCCTAGTCATTGTCCAACTCTCTGACGCATAACAAGTGATTACAAAGACCATAGCCTGTATCAGACGCACCTTAGCCTCTAGAGAGACACCACTGCTCTTCACAATACTAGGAGTTTTTATTTGCCGAAAATTATGCAATTTAGGCCGATCAGTGGGTAGGAAAGCTTAGATATGTACGCAGGCAATCTAGCTGCAACCTTTGTAGCTGTCACCATATAGCACTGCCTCCTTGAACACATGCGACAACAATGGAGAACTTCATCCTCTCAGGTCAGGTTTCATGAGAGGGAAACCACATTTAACTATGACCACAGAGTTTAAATGAACTGAAGTTAACAGGGTCAAGAGTATGGAAGCGACACTTCACCTCCACCCTGACACTCCATAGGCAACCTCACTGTTCCTATGAAGAGGCATGTGTGTGTTATATATTGGGTGCATTTGTGTTGAAGCAACAGAACTGACATACATAGCCTCAAATGTATCAAGTAGGATCAGAACGCAAGTAGGATTCTCAACTGAGTGGACAACTGGGAATCTGGCCCTCTGGAATAACCTACCAAGGGATAATGAGAAGGTATGAAATACTCTTCTTAGGGGCAAAAGAGAGCACACTCAACATTAGCAGTGGGGTTTGTGCTTCTCTAACCTATGTTTTGTTTCCCTTTGTTAGCCTTGAGTGTTTGGGAAAGGCTTTTTGTTTTTAAAGTCCCAGTGCATCTCAAATATCTCAATAAATTAGGCCATAGAATCTCTGGAGGATGCCTATGATTGTGACAGGAATGAACTCAGGAAATAAATCACTGAGAAAACCCAGAGAAGCCTGGCTAATGAAAAGATATTTAAGGTCTGCCACTCTCCCTCACCAGCTCTATGCCTAACCTTACCGTTGTTGTGTACTGTTGAGTTGAAACTGACTCATAGTGGACCCTCAGGCAGGTTTTCAGAGGTAATTAATCACATGTGAGGAGACTGCCCATCCTCTCTCACAGAGCAGCTGGTGGAGTCAAACCACATGCCTTAGGGATTGCAGCACAGCTTCCTGTCAATAAGCCACCAGTGCTCCTCTTAAGAGTTTTAACTTGGAGACAGTACTCCTGCATGCCATGTATGAAAACTAAAGGTATTTATTTGGGCATTGTTTGGAAAACGGTCATGCTAACTTTTTACCACAATAAACTTTGAAAGCTCAGCAGACACTTCAAGGTTTCTCTCTTCCTCATTTTTTGAATGTTGTTGTTGTTATGAGCCATCAAATTGTCTGCAACTCGTAGCAACCCTATGTACAACAACTCTGAATCCTGCTCTACCCTGAGCCAATCTTATTGTCTCTGACACACCTACCCTCATCACCCCAGTCACTGAATCAATCCATCTCATCCAGGGTCTTCCTCTCTTATGGTGTCCTTTCACTCTCCCAAGCATAATGTCCCTATCCAACGACAGGTCACTCCTTGCAACATGGCCAAAGTAGGCCAGATGGACATTCAGAATCCTTGCCTTCAAGGAGCAGGCTTGTTTCACCCTCTCCAGGATCAATCTGTTCTCTTGTGAATACTAAGGAATAAATAGAAGACTTACTCTTGGCAGCCTGTAAACAAGCACATATAGTTTTAAGTGTACAAATATTATGCAGGTTGGAATCTTAACAAATATACATTTAATTGCATATGAGTCACAAGCGACTCGACAGCCCTTAACAACACCACCATATAGCAAAACTTGGTTAAACTAAAAAATGTCCACTAACAGGAGCTCTGGTGGCCTAGTGCTAAAAACCTGTAGTATAATCCAGAAGGCATGTGATTCGAATCCACCCGCTGCTCTGCGGGAGAAGGATGGACAATCTCCTCCTATATGATTAACTTGTCTCTGAAAACTGTCTGGAGGATAAGCTGAGGGTCAGTTCAGACTCAATGGGTACACACCCACACCCACCACCACCACTTCCCTGATCAAGGGAAAGTCTTAAAGGTTTACAGAAATGTTCTTGAAGCTTCTAACAGCTGGAAGAGAAAAGGAGAAACCACAGACCCTGAAACTATCTTGAGACTTTTAGGGAAGTAGAAAGATGAAGATGAGCTGCTGAAACATGCACACTGTTATCATTTTCAATCTCCTCGCCACTGTCTGCTTAAGCAATAAGTCTATCTATTCGTTGTGGAGGCACTGTCTGTGGGGAGCGGTGCTGTTTCCCCAAAGACCACTCCTCCGGAGGAAAGGGGGTGGGCAATCTTCTTTCCTTCAATTAGCAGCCTCTGGAATCCAAAGGGGAATCTGCAGTGAGGAGGTTCTGAACCAAGGGCAATTCGAGGGGAGTGACTAGTGGTTCTGGAAACAGATGTTTAGCTAGCAAATAACAAGCAAACCAAAAAAAAACACCCCAAACTCACTTTCACTTTTTTTACTCCAAATCCCAGAACCCATTTGTACCTGTGTGAGAGTGTGTATGGATAATTTATTGCAAGTAATTTTAACAACTAGCCCATATTTACACCACTATGTTGTTATTGTGAGCTACTGTCAAGTCGAGCACAACTCACAGGGACCCTATGAACAGAAGATCTGAACCTGGTCCTATCGCGTGCCATCCTCACAATCTGACACACTCAAGCCCACTGCCGTTATCACAGTGTCAAGATAAATATACACACATAAATACTTATGTATTGTTGAGTACCATCTAGTTAGATCTAATCTGTAGAAAACACTGGCAGGTTTTCAGAGGCAGTTAATCATACAGAGGTGCCTCTAGGATTACAGTCCAGTTTCTTACCATTAGGGCCACCAGAGCTCCCTAATATGTATGTATGGTGGTAGGAATAACGGCCTCTCAGTAATTTTAGCTACTAAACCCTAAAGCTACCTTTACAAGCACAAATTCCAGAGAAGTTCCATTAACATCATCTTCAGGAAACATAATTAGAAGAGGCAGTCTTAAATTTTAAGTTTCAATTTCAAGAAGGCAGTCAAAAACCTGACTTCTCTCCTGGGGGACCAAAACCTTGTTGGTTCCAATCCCAACACACCAGTGAGAGGTTGGTCACTGGCATTCAGCTGACCCCTGACCCACCTCCTTCCTAACTCTAGCAGTGGACACAGGCAGTTCTCCTATCCCAAACAGAAGAGTCAAAATCTAAGACTGGTACATAAACATACACACAGATACACACAATTTTGCTCTTTAAAGAGGGCTGGGGGTGGTGGTGTAGGTGGAGGGAGTGATTTTATAATCCACTCCAATTTGGGTTAATCATGGGGTTTTTTTTTCAAGAGCAGAAATTTGTGTTGTTTTTGTTTAAAGGAAAGTAAGCCTATTTTTAGCTCTATTGGATCACTCAAGGTTTTCTGAACCCCATGAGCAGATTTTAAGTGAGGACAAAGTGAAGGTACATCTTTTCCTTTGAGATTTATGGAAATTACCACAAAGAGCAGTGCTGGGCCACGGATGCAGCTGCTTCACCTGCCTGGATCCAGGTAATCCAGTCAGAGGGATCCTAGGTTGCGCAGCTGAAGCTGCCTAGCGCGCTGAGAGCCTTTGCGAAGCTTCTGCAGAAGTCTCCATTCCCGATCCGACCCAGAAAGGGAATTTTCCTACATTTGGTAAGCAGACATTCAGTAAATGACCTCAACTTGGAAAACTTTTTTAAAGATCTCCATTATCTTCTGTGAACTACCATGATGCCTCTAGTTTCTTTTCAAGGGATCTTAAAGGTTGGGGAGGGGGAGTAAAGGGGGGAGGGAAAAACAGTATAAACAGACTAAATCATGTATCAAATGAGCTAATGCGAAGTGGCTTATGATTATCCTTATCCAAACACGTCAGTGTCTTATATACGTGACCTTTGCCAGGAACTGTTGAACGTTGTCAGGGCTTACTTTTTGGAAACTGAGTCCCCCCAAACTCCTAGACCCCCAAGAGTAGGAGCAAATCTCTACTTATTCATCACCAAACAGGGAACTCAATCCTCTTGCTACCCCGCCCCCTCTTTCCAGTAGCTGCCTGGGAGCAGAGACCTGGGAAATGCGCTTGGGGAAGTGATCCCCTGCAACCATGTGTGTAAACGGAGGAGGTGATAAGAGAGAACAGATGTCAGTTTTGGTTAAGTTTGTGTTCTTTGTGGAGTTTGGGGGGTTTTGGGGTTTTTTTTTGTTTGTTTTTTGGCAGGTTCCGGGCTCACAGGCAAAGACCTACAAACTAGCCCCGGAGGTGATGGCATGCCTGACCTCGGCCACCGCCAGCAGAGCTGTTAGAGCCGCATTACCCCTGAGCGTAATTAGGAAGGGCAGCTGGAGACCCGAGACCTCCAAGACCCGCTCTGCCGCAGCTCTGCAATCGCGCAGGCTTCCAGTTTGCGATTTCGTCCCCCGATTTTTCAGTATTCTCCCGGCCGAATCGCATCCAAAAAGTGTGGCTGCAGGTTCTTCTAGTGGACAGCGTGGAGGTGAGCCCAGAGACCCCCTAACAGTGGAAAAACACTGGAAAAGACCACCCAGGATTGAATAATGCCGCGCAGCCACCTGTTCCACAAAACTGGAGTTTGTGAAGGAAGGACCCCTCTATCTCCGTCTCCCTCTTCCAGCCTAGGATCTGAAAAGGTGCACACTATCCCAAATCCAAATGCGCACACACCTGCGCTCACCCCAGCAGCAGGAGGCACCACCCCTGCCATCTGCGCGCCACCACTTACTTCCCCTCGACTCCCCGCTTTAGCCCCAGAGCCCCCCAAGTACCTGCAGTAAAGATGCAAAGGACGAAGAGAGTCTTGCCAACCATGGTACCCTGGTGCTGGGTGCCGAGCCCGAAGCGGGCGGCGGAGAGTTTACCAGGACAGGCCGAGCGCACCGGGCGCGGGCAGCTCTTCCTCCCGCCCGAGGGCTGCGGCGGGACCAGGAAACGCACACAGCTGGGCCGGCTTTGGAGGCTGCGAGCAGGCGCGGCGAGCGCGTGAAGACCCGTCAGCTGCGTGCCTTCCAGCGCGCTGTGCGCTTCTGCTCCATCCGCGCAGCCGGAGCTCCGGCCGCCTCCTTGGCCGCGCCCGCCGCCACCAAGCCCCGCCCACCAGCCCGGCCGCGACGGCAGG
Organism: Elephantulus edwardii; assembly: GCF_000299155.1. NCBI lineage: Eukaryota > Metazoa > Chordata > Mammalia > Macroscelidea > Macroscelididae > Elephantulus > Elephantulus edwardii. The sequence continues at coordinate 2,744,258 of NW_006399980.1, read as the reverse complement.
GCCATCCCTGCGTTCCCGTCCCCGGAGCCCCGGCCCAGGGCGGCCTCTGCTGGACACTCAGGAGTGAGACCGGAGCTGTTCAGCGAACACTTGGAGCTCCCTCTATTACTCTGAAAAGTTGAGACATGCCAAGGTATGAGCTGATTTTGATCTCTGCCCACACGAAGCTCTCTCAGATTTTCTTATGTTGGGTGACAGACTTTCAACAGGTGGACAGATGCTATCTTAACCATTACCTTGGAGAGCTAGACTCCACCATGGTAGGAGGGTAGCGTGTGCTTTGGGTATTTTCTTTTTCTTCCAAGTAGGGAAGTCTACCTTATTTTCTCCAAAAGTTATTGCTGGCACGCTATGCCCTCCACACATTCAGCCTTTCTGGTTCTTGAGCTAGGAAGGATGTCTGCAATCCTCTTTTTACGAGAAAAAAAATGGTGCTCAGGTTGGCATGGTACATAGTGAACCGAACTGTTAATAAAGATTCTCACCACTGGGCCAATTAGAAGCATTGTGATGAATGTTGAAAAGATTGAGATTGTAAAGAGTTTTAGTTGGTTTGGCTGCACAACCAACACTAGCAGCCAGGAAATGGAGACATACTGCTTTGGGAACGTCTGCTGTCAGGGACCTCTCCAAAGTACTGAAGAGCAATGATGTCAGTGTGGAGACTAAGGTGTGCCTGATACAGGCCATGGTCTTTGCAATAACTTGCTATGCATCAGAGAGCTGGACAATGACTAGAGATGATAGAGAATTGCTGTCTTTGAGCTGTGGTGTTGGAGAAGAGTATTGCATATAGGATGGACTGCAAAGAGAATAAACAGGTTTGGCCTGGAGAGGCTGAAACCGGGCTGCTCCTTGGAGGCAAGGATTCTGAAGCTTTGTCTGATATACTTTGGACATGTTGTGAGGAGGGACCAGTACTTGGAGAGGGACAGGACAGGAGTGGAAGACCCTTGATGAGATGGATTGAGAATGGGAGTTGGTGTGTTGGAGACAATTAGATCGGCACAGGATAGAGCAGGGTTTAGGACTATTGTACATAGGGTCTCTATGAGTCGCAAGCAACTCAATGCCACATAACGTTGTGCTAAATATTGTGCCATGACTCCTTCTAAGAACACTATGAAATATGAATAAATACTTCATTTTATAGGTGATAAAACTAAGTCACAGAGAAGAAATGTGCTTAATATTACATACCTATATAGTCTAGGCACCTTAAGGAATAGTTTGTGCACTGAATCCATAATAATAACCATTTATTTCATACTAACACAAAGTTGGCCAAGTATAGATTACTCTCCAGAGTAATTGTGCTCTTCCTCAGGACTCCTGCTGCACTTTCCTGTCACAGCCTGAGCACTGCCCCCCCTCCATGAGAAGGGGAGAGGTGGAGAGCCAAGACCAGCATTTCAATTATTCAAATATCTGAGTGAGTGCTGTGATGTACACTTAACATCCAACTTACTTAATTCTCAAATTATGTTTTGTTACCTCTCTTTTAAGGGAAGGAAGCTAAAAAACAGAGAGATTTAAATACTTGACCAAGGTCATACAACTAAACAATGGTACAGGGAGAATGCCAGCCCAGGGACTCTGTGATTTTCTCCTCCAGAGCCCAAGGCTAATTCAGAGTCTCTCTTAATATCTAAAGTTGTTATGAGCCAGATGGTCTCTTTGTTTCCAGAAATGGAGAGCTATGGGAATTAATGAACTTTTGGGAGAAAAAAACTGATTTACTCAGGATCATTGGTGATACTAGAGAAGCATGCTTCTGGGTCTCTGTTTGTTTTCTTCTGTGACTTCTTACATAGCAGGAGGAGGTTTCCTTACTTTTTTGGACCTCATTACCTTATCTGTGACTCGGTCAATTCTTTTGCATGACCCTACTGTTAATATCTGTAGGTGCTGCTCGTATCTGCATAATCTGCAGAAAGCAGATTAACCTGGACTCTTTATTTCCTTTTGTCTTGGTAAATGTATTGATTCCTGTTCGAAGAAATAAAAGATATTTCAGCCAAGGGCCCATCCCCCTTTTCTCCTTCCTGGCCAGAGACCCAGAAAATTCAATTTGTTAAATATGTTCTCTGGATGTTTTTGACCTCGAGGTCTTTCCGGTTTCTAGTCTAATCTATGTGACTAGAAGAATTTCTGCATCTGGGCTGTGGTTGTCATGGAGGCAGGGACCACACACAGATGAAATTTTTCACGGATGTTCTAGAAGGCACTGGTGCCTTTAAATAGGGTTGTTTAAGTAAATGAGTAAGTCAGAAATAAAAATGTCTGTAAACAGCTCTATAGAACAATCTAGTCAACTGATATTCAGCAAAACTTTAATGAGGTCCCTCTGGAGTGCAAACGTGATTGGCTGTGCCTTTGATATCTAAAATGATGACTTGAATGTGTGGTGATCCCCATATTCTAATCTGTTAAAAATTGTACAGAGAACAGAATAGAAATTAGTAACTTGATATTTATTAAAAGTATTTATGTATTTAGTTTAGTCCAAGCATTTTGAAACACTTCCTGTGTGCCAGACGACATGCTAGGTTGTGTAAATAAGACCTGTAATAGTGTGAACTCTGGTGAAGTACTCTATAAAGAGTGGCACTGCCAACCCAAAGGTGGTGATTTGCTGTCAATTCAAATTTTCCAGAAGTTCCATGGGAGAAAGACAAGCATCCTTATAAGAGCTACAACCTCAGAGACACAATGGAAGGTCAGATGTGCGTCAGTTCCTGCTTGAGTTTAGTGAGTTAATCCTGCTTTAACAAACTACCCTAATGTCTTAGAGACTTGAAACAGTAATGGTTTATTTCTTGCTCACGAGCTGGAGAACCAAGATCAGCAAACAAATTGTTCATGTAGGACACTTCTGCTAATTTTTCACTGGCTAAAGCAAGCCAGTGGCCATAACCAATGTCAAAGCAGCAAGAAATCACTATCTCCTCAAGTGCCCAGATGGAATGGAAAACTAGATGCTAGTGAACAGTTGTGATATGTGTCAGAGAAGAGAATGGTTCCTTTCATGAAGATGCTTGTATTTTAGTAGGGGAATCAAACAGCAAATCATTGATAATAGTTGACATATATTATTGTGTACCATAGAGTTGGAACTCATCCATAACTGACCCCCTGGCAGGTTTTCAGAGACAGTTACTCACATGGGAGGAGATTTTAACTGTTGTTATGTGATGTCAAGTCGTCTGTGACTCATAGCGACCCCTCTGTACACCAGCTCTGAAGGCTGCCCTATTTTGAGCGAGTCTCATTGATTCTGACATACCTACTCTCATTACCCCAGTTACTGTCTCATCCATCACCCAGTTACTAACCATCTCAACCGGGGACTTCCTCTCCTGTGTTGTCGTTCCACATTTTAACTCTTATAAATAATAATAATAACAACAACAACAATGTCCATTGACTTAGTTTCCTGGTTCTGCCATCACAAAAACTATCACAAATGTGTGACTTCAAAGGACAAAATGTATAGTCTCACAGTTTTGGAGAATGAAAGTCCAAAATAAGTTATCAGCTCCAGGAGAAGGGATTTCCTTATCAACTTATTGTTAGGTACCATGGAGTCAGACCTATAGTTGACTCTGCAGGCTCTCCACGTGCCTTTCAGAAGCAGTAAATGCCAAGGAGGAGATCCTTCTGAGCAGCTGGTGGATTGCTGATCAGTAGCGTTGGGCATTTCTTGACATTCCTTGGCTTCTCAAAGGATCCGCAGGAGATGCCCTTTCCCTATGCCTGTGCTTCTCTCACTGTATCTGCTTTCCCTTTTTATTAAATGCCATTTACAAGAGAAAGATTAGGTTTAAAACCGCCTCTACTCCTGGATGATCTCATTAATATAACAAAAGAAAAATCCCATTTCCATTCAGAGATATATTCTACAAGCACAGGGGTTAGGACCATAGCATTTATTTGGGGAAATTGCAATGGAATTTTGAACACTCATGAACATTTATGGAGTGTCTGCTGTGTGCTAGGAATTGTTCTAAGCATTTTATGTATTAGAGTCTTTTTGCACATTATACTCTATGAGACAGTATGAGACAGGTACTAACGTGATCCCAATATTTTGAATAAAGAAACAGATACTTAGGGAGAGAAGCTATGAAATATTGTAGCAGGGGGATTTGCAGTCCTCAGCTGAGTCAGAGATAAAATTATCATGTAATTTTCATGCCTTACTGGGCTGGGGGGGAAGGAGAGTGAGGAGAGGAAAAACAACCAAGCTTTATTATAGACTTTATTGGTCTTTTAGTAACTTTGCCAAGAGATAAGTTGGATAAGAAATGAATGCAGTAGTCAGAGTTTGGACATTGAGGTATACTCACTGGTCCCTGGGGGCTGGGTATAATCTCAGTTTGGCTATGTATCTAGTAACTGTGTGGTTGTAGTTACGAGACATTTCAATGCCTCTGTTTTCTCCTGAAATTATTGGAAGACTAAGTATCCTGAATATATAAAACATTGGCATATTCAAACTGCTTATTAAATGGTAGCTATTATTAGAGAAATCTACTTTTTATTTTAAAAACCCCCCACATTTTTGGCTCTAAAATAAAAGGCGAAAATATAATACCTCCTAGAGGTATTTCTTCAAACAGATGATTGCATCAGGAAAGAAAGCAATAGAAAGCTAACATTTCTTTAATATGTCTTTTAAAGGAGCAGCATCTTTTTTGGATAGAAGAACAATAGAAGGAGAATTTCTTATCAGACTGGAGCCCTTTCTTCTTGGCCTATGAGGACAATTTTGAGGAAGAGCCCTTATTAAGTTTAGATATTTAAGCTGTGTGCCTCTATCTTGCACTCTTATAACTGAGTGTTAGTCCCTTCAATTAACATAATATTCAAGCCTTCTAACTTTGTATCAAAGACAACCCTTTTCCTGAATAGGAGGGCCAACTTTCAACTGTTTTAGACTTTAAATGAATTCTTGTCAGGCTTACGCTGAACAACAAACTTCCCTATTTTGTGGTTTCCTTTCTCTTCTTACTTATGTGCTGAATCTTTTCTCCTGAAGAATGGTTTAGACTAGCAAAATCAGCATTCAGCAAAGGTAGGCATCACAAGAGCCAGGAACACAGCCTAAATAAGTAACCTGGACACCACTAAGTGTTCACTCTTAACAACTTTGAACTCTGAGAAACCCTATGAACAGAAAAACACGGGTAGTTATAGTATTAGGTGTATACCTCTGAGAGAAAGTCACTCAAAATGAGAAAAAGCTGGAAGGTCAGCAAAGAAGAAGAAAACCCCCAACGAGATGGATTGACAATGTGACTTCAGCAATGTGCTTTGTTGTCTCAGAAATGAGGAGGATGGCACAGGTGTCTCAGAGATGATGAGGATGATGAGCAGGTTTCAGGTAGGCTGTTCATAGGGTCACTATGAGTCGTACTTGACTTGGCAGCACCTAACAATAACCACAAGAGCTTTCAGGTGCCATACGAGTGCATGGCCTGCTAAAAGCCCTCTCGAAAGGGCCTATTTCCTGATGATCAAGTACCCAACCCGGGAGAAGCCATCTTGAAAGGAGAAACCCTACAGCATATACATTATGATGCTATCCAACAGCTAATCAGAAAGATGCCGTCTCATAAATTAGCTGTGCAAGCCTATTTATTTGCATGATCTATCCATTTTTGAAGATAACCCTATGCTCCCCTTCTAAAAGTGCTAAATAAACATAAATTCTTATCACAACATTAACCTAGCCTATAAATATATCCTCAGAACTTGTCTTTGCTGAGACAGATTTGGGAAGCGTATACCCCTGTCTCATATATGCTGTTGTTATTATATGCCTTTGAGTCACGTTAGACTGAAAGTGGCCACATAAACAACAGATCTGAAACTTGGCCTATCCTACTTGAGCCCATTGCTGCAGTCACTGTTGTTGTTGTTGTGTACCACAGGGTCAGAACTGATCCATAGCTGACCCCCAGCAGGTTTTCAGAGGCAGTTAATCTCATAAGAGGAAATAGCCCATTCTTCCATACAGCAGCTAGTGGCCTCAAACCACATGCCTACAGAATTGCAGCACAACTTCTTGCCACTAGGTCACCAGAGCCCCCTGTACCAATTCATTTGTCAAGGGTCTTTCCCTCTTATGCTACACCTCTACATTCTTAAGCATCTTGTCCTTCTCCAAGGATTAGCTACTCTTTACAGCATGCCCAAATTATGCAAGATGGAGTTTCACCATCCTTCATCTAAGGAGAATTCTGCTGTTGTTGTTAAGTGCCATGGAGTCAAGTATGACCATAGTGACCTTATGAATAACAGATATGAACTCCGTCTTATCCTGTGACTTCCTCACACTAGGGCACATTAGAGTCCATTGAGGCAGTTACCATGTCAATTCACCTGGTTAAGGGTCTTCCTCTCTTTAAAAAACCCTCTACCTTTCCCAACATCATGTCCCTTTAAAAGAAATAGTCCCTCACAGCAACATGCCTGAAGTATGTGAAGCAAAGCCTCATCATCTTTGCCTCCAATGAGCACTCTGGCTGCATCCTCTCCAAGACAAATTCTTCTGTCATCATTATTCATTGTCCAGCTCTCAGGTGCATAGCAAGTGATTAGAAAGACTCAGCACACTGAGTCAGATGTGTCTTAGTCTTCAAACTGACATTATTATTCTTTTATAATTTTGAGAGGTTGCTAACTGCAGACTTTTCCAACTCCCTCACTGCTGATACTAAGGGTATTAATTGTGGATACAAGTAAGATGAAGTTGTTGACAGTTTCTGGCTTTTCTCTATCATCGTATTGTTTATTGGTCCAGTGGTAAGAATGTTTGTTTTCTACACATTGAGATGTAATCAATATTGAAGGCTGTATTCTTTGATTTTCTACAAGTGCTTCAAGTCTTCTTCACTTTCAGCAATCAAGGTTGTTTCATCTATAAACCTAGATGAGTCTCCCTGCAATCCTAATGTCACATTCCACTTCAAATATTCTAGCTTCCGAATAATTTGCTCAGCATACAAATTGAATTGGTATGGCGAAAGAATATATTTTGAACCATAAAAGAATCAGTAGTCAGAAAATGTGGACTTGATGATAGAAATGAGGCTAGGGGTAGAATTATAGAATTTTGCCCAATCAGTGATTTATTCATTGCAAATACATTTTATAAGAAACATAAACATAGGCTATATACACGAATTTCATCTAATAGTATGCACAGGAATCATATCTGTTTCATCTGTGGAAGTAATAGTTGGAGAAGGTCAGTATCAGCAGTGAAAACTAGGCCAGGTACTGATTGCAAAACAGACAACAACTACAAATATGCAAGATCAAAGTAAATCTAAAGAAAGTCAAATCAAGTCCAATCCATAAGAATCAAAATTTCATCTTGAGTATATCCCCTGAATTTAAAAATCAATTCAGGATAAGTGATGACCAGATGAGCTGTGGAGGATATCAAGAGTATCATCCATGAAGAATTCAAAAGGTCATTACAAAGACAGAGGAGGAAGAAAAGACCAAAATGGTTGTCAGAAGAGACTCTGAGTATTGCTCTAGAGTGCTGAGAAGCCAAAGCAAAGGGAAGAAATCAGGAAGTTAAAGAGCTTGGGAAGACAAAGCAAAGTATTATAATGAAATGTGGAAGGAGCTGGAGTTGGAAAATCACAACAGCCAAACTCGCTGAGCATTTCTTAAGCTAAAGGAACTAAAGAACAAATTCAATCCATAAGTTGCAATACTTAAGGATGCTATGGGTGGAATATTGAATGATCCAGAAAGCATTAACATGGAAGGAGCACTCAGTCACTGGTCCAAAAATAATTGGCTGACACAGAAGAATTTTAAGAAACAACATATGATCAAGAGGCAATGGTGATGAAAGAGGAAGAACAGGCCACTGTGAAGGACTTGGAAAAAATAAAACCCCAGGAAGTGATAGAATACCAATTGATGTATTTCAAAAAAACAGGTTATGCCAAAAAAATCTAGAGGACAGCTACCTGGCCAACTGACTGGAAGAAATCCATATTTATTCCCTTTCCGTAAAAAGGTGACCTGATAGAGTATGGAAATTAATGAACAATGTCACTAATACGAAACACAAGCAAAATTCTGCTTAAGATCATCCAAAAATGACTGTAACTGTACATTGACAGAGAACTACCAGATATAAAAGCCAGTTTTAGAACTATGACACTAAACACATTACCGCTGATGTCAGATGGGTCTTGGTAGATAGCAGAGTACAAGAAGAATATCTGTGTTTCGTTGACTATGCAAAGATATTTGACTGTGTGGATCACAACAAATTGTGGCTAACCTTGCGAAGAATGGGAATCTTAGAATACTTGATAGTGCTTCTGTGAAACAGAACAAGAGCAAGGAAACACTACACGATTCAAAATCAGAAGTGTGTCAGGGACGCATCCTGTCTCTGCACCTTTTCAGTCTATGTGGAGAACAGATAATTTGGAAGACTGCGTTTATGAGGAGGAATATAGCATCAGTCCTGGAGGAAGATTTATCAACAACCTGTATTATGCAGATGACACAATCTTGCTTGTTGAAACTGGGAAGACCTGAAACACTTGGTGCAGAAGGTCGACTGTATTTGTATGAATTGAAGCCCAACATCAAGAAGACAAAAATTTTCACCATTGGGCCAATTGACAGTACCATAATAGAGAAAAGATTAAAGTTGTTAACAATTACCGCTTGCTCAGCTCCATAATCACCACTCTTGGCACCAGCAATCAGGAAATCAAAAGAGTAATTATATTGGGAAAATCTGCTGTAAGGACCTCTCCCGAGTACTGAGGAACAGCAATGTCAGTCTAGCACCCAAGGTGTGCCCGATCCAGGCCATGGTCTTTACAATTATTTGCAAGGTATCAGAGAGATGGACTAAGAATGACAGAAGAAGAAATGATGTCTTTGAGTAGTGGTGCTATAGAAGAGTCTTGAACGTACCACGGACCTTCAACAAAACAAGTAAGTCTGTCTTTTTAGGGAGTGAAACCAATTTCTCCTTGCTTTGGGCACATGGCCAGGAGGGACTGGTCTTTGGAAAAGGACATTCTTAGAAGGGTAGAGGGACAGCATGGGAAAGGAAAACCTCTCAGATGAGGTGGATTCAAAGTGTGAGTGAGGCAAGACTGGCTCAGGACAGGGCAGGCTTCAGAGCTGTTGTACATAGGGTCACTGTGAGTCACAGGTAGCTCAACAGCACATAATAACAACAATGTTACCTTGCTTTGTTAGCACAACAGCCTCCTGGTAAAGGTCTAGGTTTTGCATGAGCCCTTAATTGTGTTCTGGACCATTCTTCTCAATATTAGTCATAACTTGTTATGAACCATACCATCAAACACCTTTATATAGTCTATAAAAAAAATACATTCTTCTGGTATTCTTTACTTTAGCCTGGATTCATCTGACACCAGCAATGACATCCCTGGTGCCATTCTCTTCTAAATCCTGCTTGAAATTCTAGCAGTTTCCTATCTATGTCCTGTTCCGTTTTTAAATGATCTTCAACAGGATTTTGCTTGCATGTGGTATTAATGATATTGTTTGATAGTTTTCACATTCTGTTGAATCACCTTTCTTAGGAATGGGAACAAATATGGATCTCTTCCAATCTGTTGGCTAGAAAGCTGACCTCCAAATTTCCTGGCATAGACTGGTGAGCGCGTTCAGGGTTGCATTTGTTAACTGAAATGAATCAGTTGCAATCTCATTGATTTCTAGGGCCTTATTCTTTCGCCTATGCCTTCAATGAACCTTCCATTTCCTCCTTCATTACCATTGGTTCCTACTTATATGGTACTTCTTGAATTTCTTCAAAGGCAGTCAGATCTTTTTGGTACAGTGACAATGTATTCCCTCCATCTTCTCTTCATGCTTTCTGGGCCATTCAATATATTGCCCATAACATCAATTTTTCAATATTGTGACTTGAGGCTTAAATTTGTTTTTCAGTTTTCTCATCTTGAGAAAAGCAGAGAGAGTTCTTTCCTTTTTATTCCTCAACTCCAGCTCTCTGCACATTTCGTTATATTTTGTCTTCTCATGCTGCCTTTCTGTTCTGTTATTTTACTTTAACATGAGATAAGGTGACTGACTAGCCAGAGAGTTTCCAAGGCTTGTTTGCTAGTCTTGTTTCTCTCAAGTAGAGCAGCTGGAGAGTTTGAGCAGTTGACCTTTCAACTATTAGCCAGAGAATATACCACTGTCCCATTATGTTTTATGTATGCCAAGTCTATTGGAAGAAGTAGAACTACATGCAATAGGGTTTCTAGGATGTTCATCTACAGAAGTAGAAAAATAACATCTTTCTCTTACAGAATGGTTGGTAAATTCTAACCCCCAATCTTTTGGTTAAGTTGCAGATTTTGACCACTGTGCCATATGCACTTCTTATCTAAGAATCATTTGCTTAAATGAGAGAAGTTTTAAAAGGGCATGACAAAGTAAGATTGTTTAAATAACATTGACTGAAGCTACATGAGCTTTTTTGAGGACAGTATCCCCTTTGCCATTAATTTGGCTTTTTTAATTAAATAGAAAATGTTTAAAATACTTGAATAAGGAGGAAACCAATTCTTGGAAATCATGTAAACAATTAAATCTGGTGTTTAAACAAATACCAAGTTTGATTAATTTGATAGTATAGTCTAAAATGGAACAATAAAAAATAAAATGCTCCTGATAATTTTTTTCTAAAATAGCATATCATAAAGTTTATGGAATTATTTTAATGTTTTATTGATAATTTATTTTCTTTTTTTCTTTTTAAAAAAGAAATGTTTTGGTTTTATTATTATTTTAACAAAAGTTTACAAAAAAGTTGAATTTTCATTCATTCATTGTCACACATTTTTATCCATACCCACCGCCTAGATGACTTAAAAAAAAAAGAAGAAATCATTCATTGTTGTATAATTTCCCCCCTCTCCTTTCTGCCCCTCTCCCAGTCCACTTTGTTATGAACCTCTTATTCTGGATTTATCATACAAATAATGCATAATCATATAATTCATTTAATTAGTCATTTCCTTGGTTCAATGCAATGTTCATTACTTATCCCCTCTTTTCTTAGTTTCACCCCAACTTCCATGTAAATCCAGTTTTACAACATTGGGCTTATGCAATATTTGTCCTTTTGTGACTAAGATATTGCACTCAGCATAATGTCCTCCAGGGACACCCATGTTGTTTAAAATTTTATGAGTTGCTTGTTTTTCAGTGCTTCATAATTTTCTATTGAGTGAATATACCATAGTTTTTTCTATCCATTCATTTATTGATGAGCACTTGGGTTGCTTCTACCTCTTTGCTATTGTAAATAATGTAAATAAACACGAGGATGCATATATCTGTTTGCGTGGTAGCTCTGGTATCTTTAAGGTATAATTCCAATAGCAGAATTGCTGGGTCAAGTGGTATTTCTAGTTCCAAGCTGCCTTCCATAATGGTTACACCATTTTGCATTCCTATAATGGTTTCAATCTCTCTACAACCTCACCAGCATTTGTTGTTTGCTGCTCTGTTGAACTTTGTTATTGTTATTGGGGGGAGCTTTGCTCTGGGTACTAGGGGATTGGAACATTTCTTCTTGTGCTTCTTTGCTATCTGAGTGTCTTCTTTGGTGGTCTGTTTATATCCTGTGCCGCCCATTTTGTGACTGGTTTTAATCTTTATCTTGTTATGGTGCTGGAGTATTCTATAAATGTTAGATATGAGTGCCTTGTCAGATAGAACATTACCAAATTTTTTCCCCACTCTGTGGGTTTCCTTTTTACCCTGGTGGAGAACTTTTCTGATGTGCATAAGGATTTGATTCTTAGAAGGTCCCATTCATCTATTTTATTCTCTCCTCATTGTAGGTTTTTCGGGATGCTTGGAAGACTGTTCATATTGTGGATTAAGGCTTCTAGAGTTCTTTCAAACTTTTCTTTGATGAATTTTATAGTCCTTGATTTTATGCCTAGGTCTTTAGTCCACTTTGAGTTGGTTTTTATGTATGGTGTGAGAGGGGGTCTTGCTTGAATTTTTTTTAAGATAGTTTTTCAATTTTGCCAACACCATTTGTTAAGAAGATTTTATTTTCTCAATTAACTGATTTTATAAAAAATCAGATGACTATAGTTAGATGAACTGATTTCGGGGTTCTCAATTTTATTCCTTTGATCTTTGTGTCTCTCACTGTACCAGTGCTATACTGTCTTGACTACCACAGCTGTGTAGTAGGATTTGAGATCAGGGAGTGAGATGTTTCCTACCTTCTTTCTCTTTCACAGGAGTGCTTTGCTTATTCAGGGTATCTTTCCATTCCAGATAAAATTGGAAATTGCCTTTTCCATCTCGTTGAAGAATGAAATCGACATTTGTATTGATATTGCATTGATTTGTTGTTGTTTTTGTTGCCTTTGGTAGTATTGTAATTTTCACAATATTGAGTCTTCCTATTGAAGAGCAAGGTAAATTCTTCCATGTCCCCAGGTCTCCTTTTGTTTCTTGTAGTAATGTTTTGTAATTTTCTTTGAATAGATCCTTTGTGTTTCTTGCTGAATGTACTCCCAAGTATTTAATCTTATGATTAGCTATTGTGATGGGTATCTTTTTTTTAGCTCCAGTTCTGTATTCTTTTTGTCACTGTAGAGAAATCTAACTGATTTTTATATGTTGATCTTGTATCCTGCTACTTTGCTAAATTGAGCAACTATGTCCAGTAGTTTTCTCACTATAAGTCTTTAGGTTTATAGAGTATACTATCATATTATTTGCATACAGAGATAATTTTACCTCCTCTATGCCAATTTTGATACCTCTTATTTCCTTCTCTTGTATTATTGCTATTGCTAAGACTTCCAATTTCATCCTAGAGAGTTAGAGACCAGGCTGCTCCTTGGAGGCAAGAATTCTGAAACTTTGTCTGACATATTTTGGACATGTTTCAAGGTGGGACCAGTCCTTGGAGAGGGACACCATGCTTGGGAGGGTGGAGGCGCAGTGCAAGAGAGGAAGACCCCTGATGAAATGGATTGATTCAGTGACTGGGGTAATGTGAGTAGGTGTGTCAGAGACAGTAAGATTAGCGTAGGATAGAGCAGGAGTTAGGGCTGTTATACATAGGGTCGATATGAGTTGAAGGCAACTCGAGGACACATAACAACAACAAGATTTCTAATACTGAATAGTATTAATATTTCTAATATTGAATAGGACAGGTGATAAAGGGCATAATTGCCTACTTCCTGTTCTCAGAAAGGATGCCTTTAATCTCCATTGAGAACGATGTTGGCTCTTGGTTTTTCATATATACTTTTTACCGTGTTGAGGAAATTCCTCTCTCTTCCTGTTTTGTTGAGTGTTTTAATCAGGAGGGAGTGTTGGCATTTGTCGAAGGCCCTTTCTGCATCAATTTATAGTATCATGTGTTTCTTGTTCTTTGTTTTGTTAGTAGGATGAATTACACTGTTTTTCTTACAGTGAACCGTCCTTGCATATTTATTATAAATCCCACTTAGTCATGGTGAATTATTATTTTTTATGTTGCATTCTATTGGCTAGGATTTTGTAGAGGATTTTTGCATCTATGTTCATGAGAGATATTGTCCTATAGTTTTCTATTTTGGAAGTGTCATTACTTGACTTTAGTATCAAGGACATGTTTGCTTCATAGAATGAATCTGGGAGAATTCCATCTCTTTTTTAAAAAATTAAATACTTTATGGTTAAAAATCAGGAAGAGTGTGCAGCAGGGATGCATCCTTTCTCCATACCTTACAATCTATATGCAGAAGAAATCATCTGGGAGGCTGGCCTCTATGAGAAGTAATGTGGAATCAGGATTGGAGGAAAACTCATCAACAACCTTCATTATGCAGAGATACAAACTTGTTTGCTGAAACTGAGAAGCACCTGAAGTGCTCATTGTAGAAGGTCAAAGACTACAGACTTCACTATCGATTGAAGGTCAACATCAAGAAAGCAAAGATTCTCACCACTGGGCTGACAGCATCATGATAGATGGTGAAGAGATGGAGATTGTTCACAGCTTCAATTTGCTTAGCTCCACAATCAACTCTCTTTGTAGCAGCAGCCAGAAAATCAAAAGACAAATAGTATTGAAAAAGTCTGCTGTCAGGGACCTCTCCGGAATATTGAAGAACAAAGGTGTCAGTTTGGAGACTAAGGTGCACCTCATCCAGGCCATGGTCTTTGCAATAATTTGCTGTGCTTCAGAAAGCTGAACAATGACTAAGGCTGATAGAAGAATTGATGTCTTTGAGCTGTGGTGCTGGGGAAAAATATTGAATATACAATGGACCTCTAGGAGAACAAACAGGTTCGTCCTAGAGATGGTGAGACTAGGCTGCCTCTGGGAGGCAAGAATTCTGAAGCTTCGTCTAACATACTTTGGGAATGTTGCAAGGAATGACCTTGCCTTAGAGACAGACATCATGCTTGGGAGGGTGGAGGAACAGTGCAAGAAAGGAAGACCCTTGATGAGATGGACTGACTCAGTGGGTATGTCAGAGAGGATAAGGTTGGCTTAGGATAGAGCAAGTTTCAGAGTTATCGTACTAGGGTTGCTATGAGTCACAAGTGACTTGATGCACATAACAACAAACATTATGTAGAATTGGTGAGAGCTCTCCTCTGAATGTTTGATAAAATTCGCTAGTAAAATCATCTAGTCCAGGACTTTTCTTTTGTTAGAAGTTGTTTTATCACCTGTCCAATTTATTCTTTTGTAATGGGTCTATTTAGGAGTTGTACTTCTGCCAGTGTCCATGTAAGTAGGTTGTGAGTTTCTAAGTACTAGCCCATTTCCCCTAGGTTTTCATATTTCTTTCAATATAGTTTTCCTATAATATTCCATTGTTAACCTTTTTATTTTAGTTGATTCTGTTTTGACATTGCCCCTTTTATCTCTTATCTGGATTATTTGTGACTTTTCTTTATGTTCCTTTTTTTTAGTTTTGCTAGAAGTTTGTCAATTTTATTGACTTTTTAAAGAATAAATTCCTGGTCTTGATAATTTCAATTTTTAAAAATTTTTATTTCATTTAATTCTACCTTGTTGTTGTTGTTAGGTGTCATCAAGTCGAGTAAAACTATAGCGACCCTATGAACAAAAGATCTGAACCCTATTCTATCCTATCCATTCTCACACTTCCTGATACACAAGAGCCCACTGCAGCAGTCACCTTGTCAATCCACCTAGTTGAGGATCTTCCTCACCTTCACAGACCCTCCACCCTTCCCAGCATCATGGCCTTCTCCAAAGAATAGCCCCTCCTAGCAACATGTCCAAAGTATGTGAGGCAAAGCCTACCTCCAAAACACAGCTTCTGCATCTTCTCCAAGACATTTTTATTTGTTCTTTTGTTTGTCTGTGGGATGTTCAGCACTCTTCTCCAACACCACGACTCAAAAGGCACCAATCTTTTTCTGATATCCTTATTCATTGTCTAGCTCTTTGATGCATAGCAAGCAATCAGAAAGACCATGGCATGAATCAAACCTAGTTCTCAAACTTATATCATTACTCCTCAATCATTCTGAGAGATCCCTAACTGCATATTTTCCCAGGGCAATGTGTCTTCTTATTTCCTGACTGCTGGTACCAAGGATGTTAATTGTTCATCCAAGCAAGTAAAGCTGTTGACAGTTTCAATCTCCCCTCCATCTGTCATGATGCTGCCTTTGGGTCCAGTGGTAAGAATCTTTGGTTTTTTGAAATTAAGATGCAATCTATACTGAAGGCTGCATTCTTTGATCTTCTGCAACAAGTGCTTCAAGTTCTTCTCATTTTCAGCAAGCAAAGTTTTATTATCTGCATAATGCAGGTTATTGATGAATCTCCCTCCAATCCTGATGTCACACTCCTCTTCATAGAGTCCAGCTTCTTGTATAATTTGTTCAGTATACAGATTGAATAGGTATGGAGAAAGAATATAACCCTGACACAACTCCCTTCTCAATTTTAAATGATGCAGTATTCCTCTGCTCTGTTTGCACAATAGCCTCCTAGTCCAGGTATAGTTTTCACATAAGCACAATTAAGTGCTGTGAGACTCCCATTGTTCTCAAAGTCAGCCATAATTTGTTATGACACACACAGTCAAATGCCTTTACATAATCAATAAGGCATAAATACATATTCTCCTGTTATTCTTTCAGCTAGGATCCATCTGACATCAGGACTGATATCCCTGGTGCCATGGCCTCTTTAAAATCCTGCTTGAACTTCTGGCAGTTCCAGTTACAATCCCATCAGTTTCTGGGGCCTTATTGTTTGCAATGCCTTCAATGCAGTTTCCACTTCCTCCTTCATTCTTGTTGAACCTAACATATATGGTACCTGCTTAAATTTTTCAGTATCAGTCAGGTTTTTTTTTAGTGTAGTGATTCTGTGTATTCTCTTCATCTTCACTTCATGCTTTCTGATTCATTCAATATGTTGCCCATAGAATCTTTCAGTATTGTGACTTGAGACTTAAATCTGCTTTTTAGTCTTTCAACCTGAGAAATGCAGGGCAAATTCTTCCCTTTTTGTTCTCCATTCCAACTCTCTGCACATTCCACTGTAATATTATCATTTGTCATCCAAAGCAGTCCTTTGAAATCTGTTCAGTTCTTTCACATTAATATATTTTCCTTTTGTTTTGGCTTCATTTTTTAATTTATTTTAATGGACATTTAAAGATATTTTTATTTCCATTCACTCATTGTTGCATTTTTCTCCCTGCCCACCCCTCCCCCTGCCCCCAGTTCCCTCTTCTCTTTGAAAAGTAAAAGAAAAATTCCTTCATTGGTATACAGTCCCCCACCCTGAGTACACTCCACTATGCCACCTTCATTCTGGACTTTTGTCATAACCATAATACCCAATCATATATCGCTTTTAAATTGTTCTCTCCCTCATCTGTTTCAATGCAGTATACATAATTTATCCAGTTTTTTTCAGTGTTACCCCAACCCTGATGTCAGTCCCATTCTACAACAATGGCATTATGCAGTATTTGTCCTTTTGTGACTGAGATATTTCACTCAGCATAATGTCCTCTAGGGTCACCCATTTTGAATAGTATTGCATGAGTTCCTTGTTTTTCAATGCAGTATAGTATTCCATTGTGTGAATGTACCACAGCTTCTCTACCCATTCTTTTGTTAATGGGCACTTGGGTTGTTTCCAACTCCTTGTTATTGTGAACAAAACTGCGATAAACATGAGTGTGCAATATATCGGCTTGGGTGGCAGTTATGGTCTCTTCGGGGTATAGTCCCAGTAGTGGAATTGCTGGGTCAAATGGTATCTCTATTTGC
>NW_006399980.1:2721886-2726166 GCF_000299155.1 Elephantulus edwardii | reverse complement strand
AAACTTGTTTGTTTTTCTTTCTCTTCATTTTACAAGTGTGTCTCTTATAGACAACATATTGATGGGCTGTGGGTTTTTTTGTTTTTGTTTTTGTTTTTTTTAATCTAATGTACTACTCTTTTTCTCTTCAATGAAGCATTTAAACCATAGACATTCAGTGTAATTACTGAGAGGCAAGGTTTTATTGCTGTCATTTTGTTGAGTTCTATCTGGTGGTGTTGCTGGTTACTTTGGTCCATCCTGCTTTCTGTGGTATCTCTACAAGAAGGGCTTCCCTCAGTATTTCCCACAATGCCTGTCTTGTTTTTACAAACTCTTTTAAATTCTGCTTTTCTGAGACGATCTTGATCTCCCATCATATTTGGATACTTTTTCTGGATACAGGATTCTTGCTTGATAGTTGTATTTTTTGAGTGCTTGATATATGTCATTCTTCTGTTTTTTTGCTTTCATGGTTTTTTGCTGAGAAATTGGCACTTAATTTTAGTTGCTCTTCCTTATAAGTTACTCTTTGTTTCTCCCTAGCTGCTTTCAGAATTCTCTCCTTATCTTTGATTCTGGCAAATTTGACCATTATATGCTTTGGTATTATTGTTTTGGAGTCTATTCTATGTGGAATTTACTTAGCTTCTTGTATATGTGTTTTCTCATTCTTTATTAGGCCTAGAAAGTTTTCTTCTTCTAATTCTTCCACAACTATCTTGGTTCCTTTACATGCTTTTTCCTCTTCTGGCACTCAAATTTTGGACTCTTAATGGTGTCCCACATTATTCTTAGGCTTTCTTCTTTTCCTTCCTTTTTGATTCTGGTTTGTTTTTTTGTTGTTGTTGTTGTTTTGTTTTGTTTTTTGTTCTAGCAGGGAAGTGCTGAGAATTCTATCTTTACTTCACTCATTCTGTGTTCCATTTCTTCAACTCTGCTCATATGTCCCTCCAACATGTTGACAGCATCTGAAACATTGGTCCTCATGTTCTGGATAGTGGTTTCTTGTTTTTCCAGAGCCTCTAATGCCTCATATGTTTCACCTGCATTGGCTTTAATTGCTTTTTAAAGTTCTTCTTGGATTTTGCTTGCAGAGTCTTGTAATTCTTTGAATTTGTTTCACTTATTGAAAATATTTAATCATTGTACTTTTGAATTCTGTGTCAGAAAATTCCTTAAGACTTTCTGGCATCAGAAAATCCACTGATGCAGTGTTTTGATCACTTTTTTGGAGGTAACATTTTATTTTGGTTTTGTGTAGGTTGTGAGGTGACCTACTTATTCTATGTAATAATTCACAGTAATTATTGTGGTAGAATTTTTTTTTGTGCCTGGGGCCTTAGCAGTCTCTAGGTCTGATAATCTTGGCTGAAGAGTTTACTACTCCCAAGGAAGGAATGGCAGCTCTCTCTGCCTGAATTTCTCTCTGATCCTTCGACTCAAAGGAAGACTTATTTCAGTTCGGGAGAGAGATGGTCTGTGGATTAGAAACCTTCTTGGCCAGGCAACTGCAGCAGCTTGGCAAGTTCCAAAGGAACCACAACTCAAATTCTGACTCTGGGAGAGGCCAGGGGTACCAAGGTGATGTTCAGGAAGGAGACAGATTCACCTGTGCTCCTGACTCAGGACAGCACAGTGGTCTCCACACAGTGATGTCCATGTGGCAGTGGTCTCATGGTCTGGGTAGGAGTGAAGTTTGTGTAAGAGCATGGTTTGAGTGGGAGTGTAGTCCAGGTGGGAGTAATACAACTGATAAAGTTTAAAAACCCCTAGTAACCAGATCATAAAACAAAAAGAAACAGATGACATTAATTTCAATAGTATGTTTTACCCCAATATCTCTAAAATATTGTAATTTCAAAATACAATTAATTTTAAAACTTCAGTAAAATATTTGGCATTCTTGTTTGGAATTTTTAACATCCAGGATATATTTTTATTTCTAGAATATCTTAGTTTGAACTACTTATATTTTTAGGTACTCAGTAGCTACAATAATGATCAGTGTGGTTAAAGAACAGTGGCTAGTCTTGTCATGTTTCTTGTATCTGGCTACATTTTATAAACATTAAGAACAACACTGATAAGACTTACTGTACTCTACAGTGTTTTGAAATCTGAGACTTGCTGGTTGTATGACCTTGAACAGATTACTGAGCCTCTATAAGCCTCATTTTCCTCATCTATGATATATGGGTGGTGATGATGATAA
Organism: Elephantulus edwardii; assembly: GCF_000299155.1. Lineage (NCBI taxonomy): Eukaryota > Metazoa > Chordata > Mammalia > Macroscelidea > Macroscelididae > Elephantulus > Elephantulus edwardii. The sequence continues at coordinate 2,723,972 of NW_006399980.1, read as the reverse complement.
TTATGACATGATGATGATGGGTCATTATAAACATTCAAATGGTCATTATAAAAATAAAATGCATGGAAAGTATTTCAAATGGAGTTGTGAAGAGCATCTTTACCAAAAGTTTGCTGTTCTGATTGGAAGAAATTATTGCAGTAATGAAAATGACTATAAAATAGTAAAATTTGGCAAATGCATTGTAGCTATTAGTAGAATTCCTTGCTACTCAGAAGCACAGGCAATATTGTTTGTCCTTAGAACTCTACTCACAGTGCTGATGTTGTTGTTTGCTGTGAAGTCAGAGCAGACCCATAATTGACCCTTCCGGCATGTTTTCAGAAGCAATTAATGGCATAAGAGGAGATTTCCCATCTTTTTCCTACAGAGAAGCTGGTGAATTGGAACAGTGTACGTTTGTATTGGTGGCATAATTCCTTGCCACTAAGTCACCAGAGTCATGATAGATAAAGAGGAGACTGAAACTTTTCAACAGCTTCATCTTGCTTGGATCCATAATTAACATCCTTGGTGCCAGCAGTCAGGAAATAAGCCTATGCCTTGCACTGGGAAAAATCTGCAGTTAAGGATCTTTCCAAGTTATTGAGGGGTAGTGATGTTAGTTTGAAAACTAAAGTGTGTCTGATTCACGCCATTGCTTTTCTGATTACTAGCTCTGCATCTGAGAGCTAGATAATGAATAAGGGTTATTAAAAAAAATAATCAATGCCTTTGGGCTGTGATGTTGGAGAAGAGCACTGAATATCCCATAGACAGCCAAGAGAGCAAATAGATATATCTTGGAGAGAATGCATCTGGGGGTGCTGTTTGGAGGCAAGAATGAAGAGGCTTCACCTCACATACTTTGTGCATAATGTTAGGAGGTGCTATTTCATAGAGGGCATGATGCTAGGAAGGGTGGAGGGTTGGTGAAAGAAAGGAAGACCCTCAACCAGGTGGACTGACAAGGTGACTACTGCAATGGGCTGTTATGTGTCAGGAACTGAGAGGATGGTGCAGGATAGAACAGGGCTCAGATCTTTTGTTCAGAGTCACTATAAGTTGCACTCAACTCGACAGCATCTCATAACAAACACAACAAGCCACCAGAGCTCAAATAAGCACAGTTGTTGTTTTTAGGTTCCATCAAGTCAAGCACGATTCACAGTGACTATCAACAACTGTTCTCAATATTGTATTGTCTTATCCGTAGTCAACATCACAATCTTTGATATACTTGAGCCCATTGCTATAGTCACTGTGTTAATCTACCTGGTTGAGGGTCTCTCTCCCCTTCATCATCTCCCACCTTTCCACACATGATGTCCATTTCCAAGGAAAAGCCTTTCCTAGAAATATGCCCAAAGTAAGTAAGATGAAATTTCACAATACTTGTCTTTACGGAATGCTCTTCTTGTAAGTTTTCCAAGACATATGTCTGTTTGTTTGTTTGTTTGTGTGGTTGGTTTTTTTGGCATTCTATGGGATGGCTATTCAGTTGTCATTTCCAACACCACAGCTCAAAGGCATAATTTTTTTCTTTTGCCATCTTTAGTCATTATTCAGCTCTCAGATGCATAGCAATTGACTGAAAAGACAATGACCTAAATCAAGTGCACTTTAGTGTATTGCTCCCCAGTAATTTGGAGACAACCCTGACTGAAGACTTTCCAAGTGCAATAGATCTCCAGCTCTCCTCACTGTTGATACCGGGTGTATTGATGTGGATCCAAATAAGATGAAGTCACTGATAGTTTCTATCTTTTCTTCATCTATTATAAGTTTGCTTATGGGTCCAGTAGAAAGTATTTTTGTTTCCTTGACAGTGAGATCAATTCACAGTGAATGATGCAGTGTATAATCTTCTGCAGCAAGTATTTCAGGTCCTCCTCACTTTTAGCAAGCCTGGTTCTACTGTCTTCATAGTCTTCCTCCAATCCTGGTGCCACATTCTTCTTCATAGATTCCAGCTTCTCAAAGAATTTGCTCATACTACAGACTGAATAGGTATGGTGAAAGGATATAACCCTGATACATTTCTTTCTTAATTTTGAACCCTGTAGTGATTGCCAGGTATGGAGATAGGACACATCCCTGGCGTACA
>NW_006399980.1:2717339-2720271 GCF_000299155.1 Elephantulus edwardii | reverse complement strand
TGGAGACTAAGGTGTGCCTGATACAGGCCATGGTTTTTGCAATCACTTGTTATGCATCAGAGAGTTGGACAATGACTAGGGAGGATAGAAGGAGAATTTACGCCTTTGATCTGTGGTGCTGGAGAAGATTATTGAATGTACCATGGACTGCCAGGAAAATGAACAGATTCATCCTAGAGAGGGTTAAAGCAGGCTGCTCCTTGGAGGCAAGGATTCTGGGGCCTCGCCTGACATACTTTGGACATGTTGTAAGGAGAGACAGGTCTTTAGAGAGGGACATCATTCTGGGTAGAGTGGAGGGACAGCGCAGTAGGGGAAGACCCTCTATGAGGTGTATTGATTCAGTGACTGGGGTAATTGGGATGGGTGTGTCAGAGACAATGAGATTGGCACGGGATAGAGCACAGTTTAGGGCTGTTGTACATAGGGTCGCTATGAGTCGCAAATGACTCGACAGCACATAACAACAACAAGTGATTGCGAAACTTTTTGGTTAATATTGTTAATATTGTTCATGCATTTATTGCTGTTGTGTTGGAACAGATTTATAACTGACCCTCCAGAAAGCTTTTGGAGCCTGTAAGTAATGCAGAAGGGGATGGCCTATCTTTCTACATTGAACAGCTGGTGAACTTGAACTGCCTGTCTTTGGGCACACCTTAATCTTTAAACTGACAGTTTTGCCCTATAGTACTTTGGAGTGGTCCTTGAAAGAAGATTTTCCCAATGGAACATGTCTTTTAACTTTGTGACTGCTGTTGTTATGGGTTGTTGTTGTTAAGTGCTGTTGTGTCATAGATGACCCATAGCTACCCTATGAATGAAAGACCTGAACACATGTGTAACTTTCTTCATTTCTCCAAGTTCATAGAGTTTCTGGAGGCAAGCTATTTCTGAAGTGAATTCCACTCCTGCGTTCAAGCCCGTTTTAATCTGGGAATTCCACCAAACACTGTGTACCATGTGTAACCATTATCATATTTGACACATCAGTGACACAGTGGTTAGCATCACAACAACCACGAGTTACCTTCGTATAGTAAATTGACAGACCAGTGCTATACCACTTAGAAGAATGTTTGACCAAAACCAATTAAAACCAGGACTGAGGGCCATCGATTAAAATCACCCACCTTTGGCTTGGTCACATAACTTTCTAGTCACTAGGCCAACAGAGCTCTCTCTATGACTCACAGCAATTCTATGAACAATGCATGTTGGCATGGGTAGAGAAATATAATTGTCTGAAACACAAACAGAACACCTGGTAACATTCCAGTTCTTGGTCCCATTTGTCTGTGAAATCCAGCTGTACTCTTCCTCTTCTGTTGACTTTGTTGAGTTTTCTAATAAAGTCTTCCTTCTACCTTTTGGCTATATTCTTAAATCAAGGCTTTCTGGTTTTCCATCCAGGTCCTCATGCACCCCAACCCCCAACCCCCACCCACACACACACGTGTATCTGGACATATGCTGCCCTGCATATGTCTGTGCCTGTCCTGCATGATTCTCCATGCTGTGCCTTGTATGTTCTCATGTCCAGTCAATTAACTTCCTTTAGCCCAGGGCACCTTAGACTGGCCTAATGCAACAGTCGTCTGTAAGAAGGGGCTGCTTTCATAGGCCAGTTCTCTCCCAAACTGAAGCAAATTTTCCCTTGGGTCAGAAGTTCAGAGAGAAACACAGGCAGGGTAGCTGCCCCACCATCTTCTCGAGCAAAGACTTCAGATCAAGAACCTACTGTATTGCCTCAGGCATGAAAAAGTTTACTACAGCAATGTCATGTAAGGAGCAGGCCACCTCAAAGCCTACACAAGCCCAATGCAAGATGTCACCCCCCCCCCAAAAAAAAAGCAACACAGTATAAATGGATTTCCTGAAGCTAGGAAGTCTGATGGAACTTTCTGACACAGAATTTTTTTTAATTAAAAAATAATTCTTGAGCTTGGGGGGCGGGGGAAAAAAATAAAAATAATTCTTGAATATTTTCAATGGGTAAAAGGCAAACTTGAAGAATTATAGCACACTGCAAGCAAAAACCAGGAAGAGCTTTAAAAAAACCAACAAAACAATTCAGATAAATCAAACAAGGTATTAGGGGCTCTGGAAAAACAAGAAACTACAAACTAAAATATGAGGTCCAATGTTTCAGATGCTGAAGCATAATGGAGGGACACATGAACAGAGTTGAAGAGATGTAGTGCAACCAGTGAAATGGAAGATAGAATTGTCACCACTGATCTGCTGAAACAAAAAGCAGAATTGAAAAGGAAAGATAAAGAAGAAAACCTAAGAATAATATGAGACACCATCAAGAGAAATAACATGCACCTAATCAGAATCCTGGGAACAGGAAGAAGCAACTAAAGGCACCAAAAAAGTTGTGGAAGAATTACTAGAGGAAAACTTCCTAGGCATAATGAAGAATGAGAGAATGTATATTCAAGAAGCTGAGTGAACATCATATAAAATAGACCCCAAAAGAAAAACATCAAGGCATATCATAGTCAAATTTTCCAGAACAAAAGAAAAAAAATAGAATATTGAAAGTCATGAGGAAGAAACAAAGAATAACCTATAAGGCAGAACAAATAAGATTAAGGGCTTATTTCTCAGGAGAAACCATAGAAGCAAGAAAATAGTGGAATGAGGTATATTAAACACTGAAAGAACACAACTGTCGACTGTACAAAACTGTCCATCAAATATGAAGGAAATATCAAGATATTCCCAGAAAAACAGAACCTAAGGGAGTTTGTAAAAACAAGACCAGCATTGCAGGAAACACAGAGAGATGTCCTCACAGAGGTGCCACAGAAAACAGGATGGACCAAAGTAACTAGCAACAATACCAAGAAGAACTCAACAAAAATTGATAGCAATGAAACCTTGCTTCTCAATAATCACACTGAATGTGAAAGGTTTAAATGCA
>NW_006399980.1:2714418-2716362 GCF_000299155.1 Elephantulus edwardii | reverse complement strand
GTCTATAAAATCGACAAGCCACTAGGAAAACTATCAAAGGAAAAGAAGAAAAAGACACAAATAATCTGAATAAAAGATGAAACTGGCAATGTCACAACAGAAGAAAATAAAATAAAAGGCTAACAATGGGATATTATGAAAAACTATATTCAAAAAATATGAAAAACCAGAGGAAGTCGACAAATACTTAGAAATTCACAAGGTACCTAAACTGACATGAACCAAAATGAAACACCTGAACAGACCCATTACAAAAGAAGCAATTGAAAAGATAATAAAACAACTTCCAGTCAAATTAAGCCCTGTACCAGATGGTTTTACAAGTGAATTTTATCAAGCATTCTGAGAAAAACTGTCACCAATTCTACATAAACTATTTCAGAAAATAGAAAAAAGGGAATTCTCCCAGACTCATTCTCTGAAGCAAACATATCCTTGATACCAAAGCCAGGTGAAGACACCACCCAAATAGAAAACTATAAGCCAATATCTCTCATGAATGTAGATGCAAAAATCCTGATTAAAATCCTGGCCAATAGAATCCAATGATACATCAAAAAATAATTCACTATGACCAATTGAAATTCATAACAGGTATGCAAGGATGTTTCAACAATCAATGAAAAACAATCAGTATAATTCATCACATTAGCAAAGCAAAGAACATGTACCACATGATACTATGAATTGTTGCAGGAAAGGCCTTTGACAATATCCAACACCCTTTCCTTATTAAAACACTCAACAAAATAGGATTAGAGGGGAATTTCATCTACATACTAAAAAATATATACACAAACCTGAAAGCCAACATTGTTCTCAATGGAGAGACATTAAAGGGATTCCCTTTGAGAACAGGAACTAGTGAAGGATGCCCACTATCACCGCTCCTATTCAATATTGTATTGAAAGTCTTAGCAACAACAATAAGACAAGAGAAGGAAATAAGAGGTATCCAAATTGGCAAAGAACCAGTAAAATTATCTCTATATGCAGACGATAATAGTATACTTAGAAAACCACAGAGAATCAGCAAAAAAACTACTGGGTATAGTTGACCAATTCAGCAAAGTGACAGGTTACAAGATCAACATACAAAAATCAATTGGATTTCTCTACAGTGACAAAGAGAATACAAAACTGGAGGTAAGAAAAACAATATCCATCACAATAGATAATCAAAAGTTTAAATAATTGGGAGTAAATCTAAAAGGAAACAAAAATGATCTATTAAAAGAAAATTACAAAACATTACTACAAGAAACAAAAAGGAACCTGGAGACATGGAAGAATATACCTTGCTCTTCAATAGGAAGACTCAATATTGTGAAAATGATGATGCTACCAAAGGCAATTTACACATTCGATGCAACCCAACACAAATACCAATTCCATTCTTCACTGAGATGGAAAAGGTAATCTGCACCTTCATTTGGAATTGAAAGAGACCCTGAATAAGCAAAGCACTCCTTAAAAAGAGAAACAAGGTAGGAGACATCTCACTCCCTTATTTTAAATCCTACTACACTATCATGGTGGCCAAGACAGCATGGTACTGGTGTAATGGCAAACATACACATCAATGGAATAGAATTGAGAACCCAGAAATCAGCCCATCTACCTATGGCCCACTGATTTTTGACAAGGACATGAAATCAGGTGGGGAAATGACAGTCTTTTTAAGAAATGGTGCTGGCAAAATTGGAAAAATATCTGCAGAAAAGTCACACCCACACCTCACACCATACATAAAAACCAACTCAAAGTAGATCAAGCACCTAGGACTATAAACTTCATTAAAGAAAAGGTTGGAAGAACTCTAGAAGCCCTAATCCAAAACAAGAACAATCTTCCAAGCATCCTGAAAAACCTACAACCAGGAGAGGATAAATTAGATGAATAGGACCTTGTAAGAGTCAGATCCTTATGCACATCCAAAAACTT
>NW_006399980.1:2709298-2710762 GCF_000299155.1 Elephantulus edwardii | reverse complement strand
TCATATAACAACAACAACAACAAATAGACTGTATAAAATCTCTGCCACAAAGGACAAGCTCTTTGTTTCAGCCACCTCTTGATGGAGGGGAAACTAGCATAACACCATCTCCCAGAACAAATAGCATTGGAATACTCTTTGTTGAGTTATGTATCTCCTCACATGTTTGTTCATAAATCTTTATAGTAGTCACAGTTTCTTCCACATCTATCAATATCATAGTTAATTGTGTGCATGTTCTCTTAGTTGGAGCTCTCGGTCCATTCTCATTTCCACATAAATACAATCACCATGCTGAGCCTGATGAGATCCACAGGTTCCTCTACTGTGTTGGTAGTTTGTTGCTGGTCCATATTATCCTCCATGTTTCAAACCCTGTGTCTTTTCTTGAATTAGACATTCATATGTGATTTGTTTTTCTAACAACAGCCACAACAAAAATATTGACCTACAATGTACAGCCCAAATGCCTTATTTTAAAATATTTATAATTTTAAATACAAGCTTAATTACTACGTTTAAATGCCATTTCTAGGTATTCAGTCATACTACCTTGGTTATAACACCAATGATATGTATTTCAAGTCTATTCTAGCCCAGAGTGACCTTATGCTCAAAAGAGGGGAATATAGATTGATTCTTCCTATCCTCACAATTGCTTCTGTTTGAGCTGCTTGTTCCAGCCACTGTGTAGTGCCTTCCAACCTGATGGTCTTTTCTTCCAACACTATAAAAAGTCTGCTTCCCTCCGGAAACACTATGAACAGTGCTTAGGTCTTTCATTCAAAGGGTCACTATGAGTTATCTATGACTCAACGGCACTTAACAACAAAAACAAAGCTGTTAACAATATCAGACTCTTTACCATCTGTCATGATGCTGCCAATTAGCCCAGTAATGAGAATCTTTGTTTACTTGATGTTGAGCTTCAATCCATACTGAAGAATATTGGTGATTATGTAGGCAAAAGCTTTGGCAACAAACATTGTGTAAACATATCATTTTTGCTGTGTGTAAAGTTACAGCATGTTGTTGTTGTTGTTGCTGTGTGCCATCGAGTTGCCTGTGATTCATAGTGATCGTATATACAAGAGCCCTAAATTCTGCTCTATCCTGTGACAATCTTATTGTCTCTGACACTCCCACTCCCATTACCCCAGTAACTGAATCAATCCATCTCATCAAAGGTCTTCGACCCTCTTGCACTGTCCCTCTACCCTCTCAAGCATGACAGTCCTCTCCAAGTACTGGTCCCACCTTGCAACATGCCCAATGTATGTCAGACAAAGCTTCAGAATCCTTGCCTCCAAAGAGAAGCTTGGTTTCACCCTCTCTAGGACAAACCTGTTTGTTCTACTAGCAGTTGATGGTATATTCAATATTCTTCTTCAGCACCACAGCTCAAAGGCATTAATTCTCCATCTGTCATCCCTTGTCATTGTCCAGCTTTCTGATGCATAGCAA
>NW_006399980.1:2704551-2709198 GCF_000299155.1 Elephantulus edwardii | reverse complement strand
GTAGTTTCCACATTCTGTTGGGTCACCTTTCTTTGGGATAGGAACAAATATAGATCTCTTCCAGTCAGTTGGCCAAGTGGTCGTTCTCCAGATTTCTTGGTACAACTTCATGAGCACGTCCAGGGCAGCATCTGTTAACTGAAATATGTCAATTGGTATACCATCTATTTCTGGAGCCTTACTCTTTTCCATTTCCTTCAAAGCAGCCTGAACTTCTTCTTTTATCACCATACGCTCTTGCTCATATGTTGTTTCATGAAATTCTTCTGTGTCTTCCAATTCCTTTCGATACAGTGACTCAGTATATTCCTGCCTTTTTAAATAGGAGACCAAATCAACTCACACCCAGTGACGAGTAAACATTCCACCCTTAATTCACCAGAACCAGAAAACAAACTTATGTAGAATCTAGCTGCTCTAGATGACTTCCAAACAGGATATAGGATTAGGTCTTTCATGACAAGAGTCCAGAATATGATCTGCATAGTAAAGTGGACTGGGAGGAGGGGTTGTATAACAGTAAAAGAATTTCTTTTTCTTTTCAAAGAGAAAAGCAAACCGGGGTGGGCAGGGAGGTTGGGCAGGAGGAAAATGTACAACAATGAATGAATGGAAATCTAAGTTCTCTATAATCTTCTATTAAAATCCCAATTTAAAAAATTTAGAAAAAATAATCGCATCAGAAAATATAGGAGTAAGCCAAGAGCATCCTTCTACAATCTGGCCACACAGTTACCACACTGATATTTGGTTGGAGAAAGAACTTCTTTTCCTTAGAATCTCAGTATTTTAGTGGTGGAGAAGGAAGGGGGGGAAGGGGGATCAACCTTGTCCATTATTGGCATTTTGGACCTGCAGCCCATTTTTATCTCACTTTCAGAGCTGACTTTCATGGCTTCTCATAGAGTCAAGGACCTCAGGAAACTCTAAGGGCCTACTGCTCCTGTGTCCCCTTGCCTCTACTCAGTGTCACTTCTCACTTTGCTCCCTGTTGAATGAATGAGCAACAATGATGTGCTCTGTACCCTTTTCATGTTTTTTGACAGCTCAGTTATTTTCCAGCTTTTTCCTCTTATTTCATTTGCAATATTCTAAATGTAAATATGCAGGATAAACGGCGAACTCTGAAAAGGTAGACTTGTGAATGAACAGGTCATTTATTACATAATATAGACAACAAAGTGCTTCAGTGGAAAATATTAGCCTCATGTTTCATCAAATAAAAATGCCAAAAACACACACAAATCGCCCCCCCCCTAAAAAACCCCAAAACCACCCAACAAAAATAAGTCTTCCTATTTGCTTTTGCAAATATTTTATGCAAGGTAACCCTATGGAGCCACTCTAATCTATAATACAGTATGTCTCCTAAGTCACAAATCATAATAAAAACATATTCAAAATTAAAATTAGTGTTTAATAATACTGATTAAGGCCAGGTTTTATGTAATATAAATAAAAAAAAATCAGTCTTCACTTGGGCTATAAGAAAAGTGAGTATTTTTTCAAGTCATCTGTCCATTCTGTAACCAAAGATACTGAGCATACTTCTCTTCAATATGGCTCTTGAAGTCCAGGTGCTCTGTCTCTGTGCTGTAGTGGATTATGCTATGCAGCTTTTCTAGATTTTGTAGGTATAAGTATCAACACATAGATGGATAGCATTATATGAAAGTTCGATGTTTGTGACCTACTAAGGATATTGGGATGTTTGCTAGTAATTCAAATAATGTAAATAGTACCTTTAAAGAGTGGGTACACAAAATAAGAATACTAACATGGATATTGGTTAGTTTGATATCCTACAAGGCTCAAAGATAGAATAGGAATCTCACAACTGTAAAGAAAGAAAGAAGAGATCTGGCATGCCCTTTTGGCCAGTAATTTCTGAACAAGACAGAGATGAAGATGTGGAGGGTAATGATAGTGACTGTAGCAATGATAGTGGCTCTGACACCAGAGGTGATAGAGAAACCAGTGTGTGACAGAGCTGAAGTAAATCTAGAGACCTGAGTGGCTTTAAGCCTAGGCTTACCGGTGGAGTGTGGGGTGGCATGAATTTGCTAGAGCTAAAACAGCTTTGTAACACTTCCACATGTTGTTGTTATATATTTTGAAGTTGGAACTGACTCACAGCTGACTCTTCAGCTGGTTTTCAATGCTTTAAATTGCACAGGAGGAGGAGGAGGAAATACATGATTTCTCCCCCTCCCCCAAAGCAGCTAGTGGATTCAATCTGCATTCCTTTGGGTTGACAGAGAAACTTCTCACCAGAGCTCCCTATACTTGTACGTTACAGGGTAAGCTAAGAAGCTAAAGGTCAGAAGTCTTCCTGAGAATACAGCTGAAAATTGGCTGCCCTCATAGAAAGAATTGTTTCCTGAGTATTTTTAATCTGAGTTTTAACTTGTTACTTCTCTAAAAAACCCTGTGATCATGAATATTGTCTTTGAGCTCTGAGTAGCCATTATAATGAATTAGAAAACTCAGGGGAAGGGCAGTGAAAACTGTGGGAGGGACAGTTAATGCTAGGTGTCTAGCTTCATTGGAATCAGCTTTTTATTATTGATATTCTTGATAGTAATCCCACACAACCTACTTTGTGGAGTTACTGAAAGCAAGACTGATGTCTTTATGACTGACATACTGTTCTCATAGCTCTTTGCTGTTCATGGAGTGTAGCAATCTTCGCAAGGTTGCAGAGACCAAATAGTCATTGGTTACTGAAGTCTTTTCTATCCCTAGTGCCTAGGCTGAGAAAATAGGTCACAAATCCTCTATGTATTTAGACCCTAATATCTTTCTGTTCTCATTATCCATGCTACCCCCTAAGCCCTGGAATGTCTTTGTTTTAGGGAAATCATTTTGCCTTTAATTATTCTGGCCTAGATACTTTATATCCTAATCTCCCAGATTTAGGGATTATGCCTTTAGTCTGGCATGTTCTCAAACTATTTCTGAATTTTGCTCCACCACTTACCAAGTTGGCAATGAGAATTTAAAAATATATGTTTGCTGTAGACTCTGATTCATGATAACCCAATTTGTACCAGAGTAGAACTCTGCACCATTGAGTTTCCAACGGGTGATTTTGTTGGAAGTAGATTCTCACACTCCTCTGTGTATCATTTAATTAGCAGCTGATATTGGTGGCTGAAATAGAGAACTTGGTTGACATAGAGAGATGAAAAGAGAATTGAGGTAAATTTTTTGAGGTAAAAACAAGACTACCAATGACAGTAATAATATGGTATAGAGTTGAGAGAGAAGCAGCAATCAGTTGTGACTTCTAGATTTCTGCTGGAATGACTACAAGGTTGATTTACTAAGTTGTGGAAACCTGAGATAATAAGCAATTTTGAAAATGTTGTCCTATTCCCTTTCCTATTTAATATAAAATCATACCTGAATTATCTAAAACAATGCAAAGAATATTTAACCACCATAAGTATAAACAAAGAACTAATATTTATTCCTCCTGGACACCTACTAGCTTTGGTATTATATAGAATTCTCTTGGTAACTCAGTTTATATTTAAAATGTAGAAGATTTTAAATAGGGAAAGAAAAAACCAATATTCTTTCAATTGAATCCTGGAGATCTAGTGTGCACAATTCTATTGTGTTTTTTTTTAACTAGATTGCTTTACAGCTTTGTAGATGTTAAACTCACAGAAAACTCATATAGTAGTACAAATGATTTCAGGAGATTTTCTGTCAGTGGAATGGATTATACTGTAGCTACTGAATAGTTTTACCAATTTAATATTTATTTGTAGATTTATTTCAGCATTTCTTATTTACATATAAATATATGATATTTTGTGTTCTGTCTTGAAACTGTTCTTAGATCTTACTGGTTTCCTCATTACAAAGAAGTTAAAGAATATCTTGAACACATATTTATTTTATATATTGTGGAGTTTAGTATTCAGAATTGGTTTGCCAGTCACTAATCTTGACTTTCCCATGTGACTAGGTGGGAATATATGAATAGGGCCTGCTAGCCCATTGGCTGTTTCATTACTTTACAAGAGGATTGTCTAGTCTTGCCCTCAAATTTAGTGATCCAGCACCAGAAAGAAATCTTCCCCTTCAGCAAAGAAAAAGAAGCAAGAGAATGTAGCATGTCCTTGAGGCCCAGAAATTCATTCTCCAGCGATACTCATGGCAGAAGCAGCCATAGCGATACCAGAAAGCCACATAAGATACAGCTACCATGGACTGCTACCCTCCATCGACAGAACCAGAGCTAAGCTAAGAGCCTTTGACCAAGTTTGTTGGACAACTGGGAGTAGGCGGAATGCTAGTATTTGCAGGACTGAGAACTTTGTAACACTAGCCTAAAACCATGAGGCTGAAGACTGAGGTGCCTGCAAGAATATTTTTGAAGCTTTCCTGATTGAGTGACTGTATTTGGTTACTAACCTGATTTATGGCCTTTTAACTTCCCCAGTATGATTCTGTGTGGTTTGTGATCTACCAGAATCTGAGCCCAATAAAACAATATTATTGATGTTGAGTTAAATAGAAAGAAGTGTATGAGTGTAGAGACCATGTCTGACCTTACAGGAATTGGTTAGTGTTATTGATGCTATTAAAAGGGACAGTCCCCCTTTATTAAGTTGGCAAAGATCAGACATGGCT
>NW_006399980.1:2691240-2698671 GCF_000299155.1 Elephantulus edwardii | reverse complement strand
TAGCATAGATTGTTAATGAGTCTACCCCCTATCCTGATGCCACATTTCTCCTCATACAACCCAGCCTTCTGGATAATTTGTTCTGCATGTAGAAAGAAAAGGTATGGAAATAGGACACACCCCTAATGTACTCCCTTCCCAATTTTGAACTGTCCAGTGTCTCCTTGCTCTGTTCTGACGATGGCCTCCAAGTATAAGCTTCGCATAAGCACCATCAAGTGTTCTGAGATTTCCATCCTTCTCAGAGTCAATCACAGTTTGTTGTGGTCCACATATTCAAATGCCTTTGCATATTCAATGAAACACAGATATTTTTCTGGTACTCTCTGCTTTTGGCCAAGATCTAACATTAACTATAATGTCCCTAGTACCATGGCGTATTCTAAACCCAGTAGCACTTCAGGCAGATATAAAAAGAACATAATGAAACTACAAAGGCTTCAGAAAAGCGGAAATAATCTTTGTGAACTTTATGCTTAATTCAAATGTTGGTGCAAAGAAGGTCATTTTAGGTACATAATTCCATAGGTAAAATGAAGCAGAAAGTCCTAGAACTAATTGACTAGAAGCCAGAAAACCAGGGAAGTTGTTCTCCTTTCTTCCTGCTGGGTATAGTTGTTGTAGCTTTCATTATCTGGATTGCTCATTCTATGTTTGTGGCTAATTAATTACATGTTAGGTATCTACTAACCATTTGAACTCCATTTTCATTTGTGGCACTGTCACTTGGCGGAGGATGCCCCGCTGTGAATTTCATTTCTCACCACCTCCACTTTCCTACAGATGCAGTGAGTGATTAATCCTTTCCGATGGAGTGTAGGCAGCACTGACCTGTGTCCCCTCTAGGCTGAACCTTTGAAGAAGGAGATGAGAGGTTTCTGTTACCTTTTTTTATCATCATGGTAGAAGGAGCCTGGGGCTCTGACTCACCACAGAAAAGCAAGTTCTTCTCCCTAACTAGGAACACCTGCATTAAATTATTAAGAGTTGGCAATCAACTTGTTAACGTCAATTATGTAAAGTCCTTTATATTTTGGGTTTTCTTTATTATTTAAGCTATTATTACCCCGGTTAATATATTAGAAGTGCACTCTGGTTGTACTATCTGAATGCCTTGAGAGACATTCAATAGATAAGTATTATTTGCTTTTGTTGTTTAATGCCTTCAAATTGACTATAATTCACAGTGACCCTATGAACAACAGATAAAAATCTTGCCCTGGTAAAATTATACAGAATTTTATTTTTAAAGTAGGGAGCTCCAGTGACCTAGTGGTAAGGAGCTGCAATGCCAACCCAAAGGCTTGCAGTTTGACCCTAACAGCCTCTTCAGTGAACAAAGATAGGCACACTTTTCCCATATGATTTACTGCTTCTGAAAACCTGCCAGAGGGTCAGCTATGAGTCAGAGTCTGACTTGCCCACACATAACAACAACAACATATATAAAGTGAATCTACATTTTTAAAGTGTGGAGTTGTGCCTGGCACATATTAAATATTATTCAAAAGTGAAAGATCAATTACCTTTGCAGGCTAAAGAAATCTTTAAGGTCATCAAGTTCACCCTTTATTTTTCTTTTTATACTTGAATTCTTTTTTTTAAATCCAAATTTTATTTCCCCTTATTATTTAGTAAATACAGCTAGGAAGTAATCAGACTATTGAACAGTTTGCATTTTATAGGAAAAAATGTCTGTTTATGAGACTTGGATTTTCACTAAATGCAATAGCACTAGACCAGACCACCAGAAATTATCCCAACTGCTACCATCAATGAATTAAATGATGTAGAATGACACAGTGACGTGCTATCTTATCTAAGGCAATATATCACGATTATATTTTATTTAGAAATGTGTTCTGAGTTTAAATTAGTGAGGTTGGGAGAATTTACCAGCGTTTTTGAAAATTCTGATTAATAGCATCTTCGAAGAGGAATGGTTTTGAAAAGTTATAACAATTTATTTAACACAACATTCTTTGGATGAATAAAAAGTATCATTTACTCAACAAAACATATTTATGGGTAGAAAACACTTCTTTAATTTTTTTAACTGTATTGTCACATATTCTGAATTTAAGAAATCAGTTAATAAGTCTTTATTATGATACTCTGAAGGAATATTTTTTGTTTATTTTATTTTTGTGTTTTGCTGTGGTCACACCAAATTTTGTTAGGTATGCTTGGCTCCATAGTCAACAGTCTTGGCACCAGCAGCCAGGAAATTAAAAGGCGCATTGCCATGGGAAAGTCTGCTGTTAGGGACCTCTCCAAGGTGCTGAAGAGCAGTGGTGTCTCTCTGGAGACTAAGGTGCGTCTGATACAGGCCATGGTCTTCCCAATCACCTGTTATGCATCAGAGAGTTGGACAATGACCAAGGAGGATAGAAGGAGAATTGATGCCTTTGAGCTGTGGTGCTGGAGAAGAGTATTGAGAATACCATGGACTGCTAGGAAAACAAACAGATTTGTCCTGGAGAGGGTTAAACCGGGTGGCTCCTTGGAGGCAAGGATTCTGAGGCTCCGTCTAACTTACTTTGAACATGTAGTGAGGAGAGACCGGTCCTTGGAGAGGGACATCATGCTTGGGAGGGTGGAGGGATGGCGCAGGAGAGGAAGGCCCTCTATGAGGTGGATTGATTCAGTGACTGGGATAATTGGGATGGGAGTGTCAGAGACAGTGCGATTGGCACAGGACAGAGCGGAGTTTAGGGCTGTTGTACATAGGGTCGCTATGAGTCGCAGGCGACTCGATGGCACTTAATAACAACAACAACAACAACATAGTTAGATATTTAAAAATCAATATCTTGAATTAATGCTAAAGGAACATAATTACTTTGGGTCTTAAAAGCTAATCAACATAGACTTTTTTTAATAAGTAGTTAAGAACATCTCAGATAAATTCTGTAGTCTGATGTCAACAAAAGCTCTTGACAAAATATCTGTTGCGCTTAAATTTATCTGTCATAATACATTTTTAAAGTATTTAATGTGACTGAGAGGCTATAAAAGCAAATAAACTTCAGTCTGAGAAGCTGAATATTCAAATGCATACTTGTCAGATCATGAGGACTCATTAATTTTTTTAAAAAAACTACATAATGCCCTGGAAGAGTATCTCTGAGATCTTAGAGAACTACTGTCAGCGCATAGACTCTTTAGTCAGTGACTGGATTCTGATATAAGACATGTTTTTTTTCTTGAACAGGCATTAAATTAAAGGGACACAAAGACAAAATAGGATTCAGATCCACAATCCCTGCAGCATCCTGTCCAGGAAGCCCAACCATAATCTCCTTAGCGGATGACCCAGAATAATTAGACCTTGATCAATAGTGACATCATTCATTTATTTCTTTCCCCTGTTTCTAACTTAAAACCAATCATAGAAACTTGAATACATTTTCCAAAGCAGTCTGTAAGATATTAAGTCTAGTTAGCTTGCTTCTAGTTTCTCCATACAAAGCAATCTTCAAAGAGATCTCAAGTCCTGCCTTACATTTTTCCATATAAAGCTTTTCTGTTCCTTTGCCTGCTCTGAGTTTCTCTGGAAGTGATGTAATGTTGACACCTTTGCTATACACACTCTCAGTCAGCGGCTTCTGATGGTTCTTATCTGGGTAGTCTTTATTTCTACTGTCTACTTTATGTTCAGATCCTGATTCTTGGGGCATTGCCCAATGCTGTGAACCCCAGCATCTGACATGTGCTTGAACCTGTTATTGCAGCCATAGTGGCAATCCATCTCATTGAGACTTCCTCCTTCTCGTTGACCCTCTGCTTCACAAAGTACAATATCTTTCTGTAGGGACTGAACCCTTCTGAATAATATGCCCAAAATACGAGAAACCAAGTCTCACTGTCCTCATATCTAAGGAGCATTTTGTCTGCACTTCTCCTAAAACAGATTATTTTGTTATTGTTGTTCATCCAGTAGTTGTTGTCATGTGCCATTAAGTAGCTTGAGACTCTTAGTGACTCTATGTACAACAGCCCTAAACCCTGCTCTGTCCTGTGCCAATCGCACTGTCTCCAATACACCCATCTCAGTTACCCCAGTCACCAAATCAATCCACCTTCTAGAGGGCCTTCTCTTCCTGTGCTGTCCCTCCATCCTCCCAAGCATGATGTCCCTCTCCAAGGACTGGTCTCTCCTTGCAACATGTCCAAAGTATGTCAGACAAAACCTCTGAATCTTTGCCTCCAAGGAGCAGCCTGCTTTAACCCTTTCCAGGATGAACCTGTTTGTTCAGGGTATATTTAATATGCTCTGCCAAAACCATAAATCAGAGACATCAATTTTTATAATATTCATTGCTCAGTGTCGTCATGTATATGAGGTAATTGAAAGTACTGTGGCTTGGACCCAGGGCACCATAGTTCTCAAAGTGACATTCTTGGATTTTAGCACCTTAAAGGGGTCTTTTGTAGATTTGCCCAATGTAATATGTTCATTACTTTCTTGACTGCTGTTTCATGTACATTGATTTTGGATACAAGTAAAATGGAATGTTTGACAATTTTAATCCTTTCTCAGTTTACCATGAAGTTGCTTTTGGCCCAATTGTGAGAAGTTTTGTTTTTTGTACTGAGATGTAATCAATACAGAAAGCTATGTTCTTTAAATTTTATCAGTAAGTTCTTAAAGTCTTTGTTAATTTTACGCTGGTTTACTTCCAAAGTTCTTAAAGTTTGTATATATTGTTTTTCACACCGGATCTTTCCCCTTTCCTTTACCCATCTCTCCCTCCCCCCCATCAGATTGTGTGACCCTATGATTAAGCATCCCTCTCCCCTCCTTGGACCCTTGTACTCATTCTACAATAATGATTTTATACAGTATTTGTCTTTATGAGACTGAATTAGTTTACTTAGCATAATGCTCCCATATTAGGTAGTAATTTACAAAATCATTGCTCCTTCATGCTATGTAGTATTCCATCGTATGAATGTGCCACAATTATTCAATCCATTCCATTGCGGTGGGCCATTTTCTTAAAAAAATCATTTAATATTTCATGCTGTTAAATGAGAGTGTTCTTTCAATCCTAATATCACATTTTTCTTCTAAACCAGCTTTTCAGATTATTGCTAAGCATACAAATTGATTAAATATGAAATCCACCAGATGCTCTGCTGGAGAAAGAGGGGGCAATC
Organism: Elephantulus edwardii; assembly: GCF_000299155.1. Classification (NCBI taxonomy): domain Eukaryota; kingdom Metazoa; phylum Chordata; class Mammalia; order Macroscelidea; family Macroscelididae; genus Elephantulus; species Elephantulus edwardii. The sequence continues at coordinate 2,693,508 of NW_006399980.1, read as the reverse complement.
TCCTCCTGTACCAGTCAGATCTGATTTGACGGTACATATAAAAATAATACAATAAAAATTTAAAAAATTAAATATGGTGAAAGGATATAACCTGATATATAGCTTTCCTGATTTTAAACTATGTAATATCTACCTGTGTTTGAATGACTGTCTTCATAGTTTTTGCATGAATATAATTTAGTGTCCTGGAATTCTTGTTCTTCTCATTATTACTCATAATTTACTATGATCCACATGGTTGAATGTCTTTGAAAAGGCAATAAAATCCAAGCAGATACTTTTATAATATTCTGTGGTTCCACCAAGATTATTCTGATGTCAGCACTGATGACCTTTATTCAATGTCCTCTTCTAAATTCAGCTTGAATTTCTAGCAATTCCCTGTCCATGTACTGCTTCAGCCATTTTTGGATTGCCTTCAGCATGATTTAACTTGTATGTGATATTAATGGTACTGTTTGATAAATTCCACATTTCTGGAATAGCTTTCTGTAGAATGTGCACCCATATAGTATAGTCAGTTAGCTAGGAAGCCAACATTCATATGTTTGAGACTATCCCAGTGAGTGTTCCCAGTACTGCATATATTTGTTGAAACAACTCTTGGTCTACTATAAATTCCTAGATAATTTTTCTTTCTCCAGTGTTTTCATTTCAGCTTGGACTTTGTCCTTCTGTACCATTAGTTCTAAGTTTGTGGCCAGGACACTGGAACCTGTTTTGCTCAGAGTAACGTTTTAATACAATTTAAGTGCAGTGGCTCAGGACAGGGCAGGCTTGATATCTGTTGTGCATAATGTTTCTCTTAGTCTCAGGCGACTTCATGGCACATAACAACAGCAATCTTTGTCCTGTATGTACCCAGACTTTAATTCTATAAATCTCCAAGACTGAACATTCTAACTTAAACATGAGCTCTAAAACAAGGCCATCCTTGATTATTCAGGTACATTGCCTCAGTAACTGACTCATTATTCATGAAAATAATCAAAGTAGTGTTCCCTTTTTTGGAAATTAGTAAAGAGTGTAAGAAATTCATCACTAATATGGCAGAAGTTATTAACAATATTACTTCTGCTTAACATGCAAGATAAATTTCAAGTCATTGGTACAAGAGTTTTAAACAATCATTTGCTCTAAATTTATTGTTGCTATATGGTGACATGGTGGATTCACTATGTGGTGTTACACTTTTAAACAAAAGCTCAGTTCAAATCCACAGTTGCTCCTCAGGAAAAAGATTTACCTTTTTCCTTTGAAAATACAATGGAATGTCACAGTGAGTTGAATTTTACTTGATGACTTATGCCATTGATAACACTTCTTGTTATCTTAGAGTTAATCAGACCGTCAAAACATAATGGGCTGTGAATTTCCCAAGGTTGACACTTTCCCCCCTGTAAAGTTTATTCTCTTTAAGTGGGTGAGACAATTGGGAATCATGATGCCATGAAGAAAAAGTAATTGCTCTTATTTTGTTCATGATGTTGTTATGTGGTTTTGAGGATCCATAGTGACCCTGTGTACAATAGCTCTGAAAGCTGCCTTATCCTGAGCCAGTCTTACTTACTTTGCCTCATCTACCCCCATTATCTCAGTTACTGTCTCACTGCATCTCATCAGGGTCTTCCGCTCCTGCACTCTCCCTCCACCCTTCCAAGCATGATGTCCTTCTCCATGGACTAGTGCCTTCTGGTCATGTTCCAGTCTGGAGCTATTTCTAGGCTGAGAAGATGAGTGGAACACTTGGATTCGGCAAACGTGGGTTTCCTAGTTTGGGGTTGAGACTAGGATGTACCATTACCTTGCAACAGGGTGTGAGTTAATCAGATTTGGCCTAGAATTAAAAGAGTTTTGACCACCAGTCTGAGGCTATTTCTAGGCTGGGAAGATGAGTGGAACCATTTCTCATTGTATTTGTTAGCCTCTTAGACCATGGAGTAGGCCTCCTAACTTTGTCCCACTTAGTCTCTTTTGATCTTTATGATTTGGGGCTTTACCCCCACCCCCACCCCCATCCCCAGGTCTCTGATCCATCTTGAGTTAGTTTTTGTCTATAATATAAGATGTGGAGCCTATTTCAGCTGTCTGCAGGTGGCAGTCTAGTTATACCAGCACCATTTGTTGAAGAGATCATTCATTTCCCCATTTGATAGATTTTATTTCCCTAGATTTTATTTGATAAATTTTTATTTGACCATAGATAGAAGAGTCCATTTCTGGGTTTTCTATTCTGTTCCATTGGTCTATATACCTATCCTTGTACCA
>NW_006399980.1:2684753-2691127 GCF_000299155.1 Elephantulus edwardii | reverse complement strand
TGAAATTGTGATAACGTGTAGATTGCTTTTGATAGGATTGTCATTTTCATTATATTGAGTATCGCTATCCATGAACAGGGTACATTTTTCTTTTCCATGAATAGGGCACAACAGCATGTCTCTGGGAGTCTTTCTTCTTTTTCTACTTTTTAAAAAAGTAATATAAGTAGAATAGATGATAGATTTTCTCTGAAAGTTTGGCAGAATTCAAGCCTAAAGCCATCTAGTCTGGGACTTTTTTGTGGGTGAGTCTTTTTATGACCTGCTCAATTTTTTCTTTTGTGATGGATCTGTTCAATTGTTCTATGGCTATCCATGTCAATCTGTGTGGGGCATGAGTTTCAAAGTATTTGTCCATTTCTTCTAGGTTTTCAAATTTTTAAGAATATAACTTTTCATAATATTTCAATACTACAGATTTTATTTCCTCTGTTTTTGTTGTGATGTCACCTCTGTCATTCCTTAATTGAGTTGTGTCTTTTTCTTTATTTTTAAGTTTGCCAATGGCTTGTCAATTATATTGACACTTGCAAAAACCCAACTCTGAGTTTTATTGATGATTTCAATTGTTTTTCTGTTATCTGTTTCATTGATTTCAGCTCTTGTTCTTATAATTTCTTTTAGAGGCTGTGGGATTAGATTGTTGTTCTTTTTCTATTCATTGAAGGTATTGAGTTAGAAATTTGGTTCCTTGTTTGTTTATTACATATTTGCCTATTGCTATGATCTGACCCCTGAGGACTGCCTTAGTTGTATCCCAGAGGTTTTGATACATTTTCTTTTCATTATCATTTGTTTTGAGGAAATTTTTGCTTCATTCTTTATCTCTTCTATAACTCAGTCATATTCTAGCAGGGTGTTATTTAGTTTCCACATTAGTGGTTTTTTTAAGCTTTATCTTCTTGTGGTTAATTTTTAGTTTTATGGCTTTGTGGTCTGAGAAGATAATTTGTATAATTTCAGTGTTTTTTAATTTGATGAGGCTTGCTTTGCGCCCTAATATGTGATCTATTCCATAAAATGTGCCATGTGCCCTTGAGAAGAAGTGAATTGAGTTTTAGTTGGTGCAGTACTCATTCACAAGGTCGAGTTAGCTGAATATATAATTTAGATCTGTGGCGTTTTTGTTATGTTTATTTTGAGCTGACCTATCCTTTGGTGATAGTGGTGTGTTGAAATGTTGCACTACTATTGTAGTGTTGTCTATTTCTTCCTTCCATTCTGTTAACACTTGTTTTATTTATTTAGCAGGTTCATTATTTGGTGTATAGATGTTGACACATGTTATGTCTTCTTGGTTTACTGTACCTTTAATCATTATATAGTGCCTTTTTCTTATATTTTAGGGCATTTTCATTATGAATTTTATCTTATAAAAGATTAGTATTACCACTCTTGCTTTTTGTGAATGCCATTGCCTTGGTATATTTTTCCCCCAGCCTTCGATTTTGAGTCTATCTTTCTGTTAATTAGGTGTGCTCTTACAGACCACATATTGATAAGCTTTGTGTTTTTATCCATTTTTCTACTCTTTTCTCTTAATTGGTGCATTTAGTTCATTCACATTAAGTGTGATTATTGACAGGTCAGATTTTTATCATTGCCATTTTTTGTTTCTTTTTTTGTTGATTCTTGTTACATTGGTCCTTTCACTCTCCTTTGATGTTTCTTTGTGGAGGACTTCTCTTAAAAATTCTTTTATAGATTTGGTCTTATTTTCACGAATTTCTTAAATTCTTTCTTTTCTGCAAATGATGTGATTTCTCCTTCATATTTGATGAAGAACTTTGCTGGCTACAGGATCCTCAGTTGGAAATTGTTTTCTTTCAACTTTCTGTATATGCCATTTCATTGTCTTCTTGCTTGCATGGCTTCTGCTGAGAGAACAGAATTTAATTGTATTGTTTTTCCTTTACATTCTTCATGGGTGATATTTTTTATATCTTCACACAGCTCATCTGGTCTTTGTTCATTAGTGTTCAAGGCCTCACACCTTTTGTGGAGATGATCTTCAAATTCAAGTGGGATAGACTAAAGGTCAAATTTTGGTTCCAGATTTAGCCTTCTGTAGCTTTAGTTGGAACTTGCATATGAGTAATTAATTGTCTATTCTGCAGTCTGCACCTGGCCTAGTTTTCACAGCTAATATTGAGCTGCTCCAATTGTTGTCAAATGAGGGTAAAAAATAAAAAATGAGACAGAGCACCAAGAATGTATACTTAAACAGGGAGGTAAAGCAGGTGTAAGCAGTTTGAACAACTGAAGCAAGCACTGAACCCAGTTTCCCTGTGCCTTTATTGAAAATTGTCAGGAAGCAAATCAAGAGAATTCTATGCATATGAAGCTAAGCTCTTTCTATTGCAAACCTTATGTTTGACTCAGGAGGGAGGGGTTAGCAAATACAATACAAGAATTGTGTAAACACTTAAGGTCTACCATAGTGCTTACCCTTATGAACACCTAAGGTCTGCCTTGGTGCCTCAGGGTGAATTCCAGCTTGTATTTGTGCCTCCCTCATATCATGATATCATATTTGGTTTATTATAAATATTTAACATGAAATTTGGCTTTCCACATCCAATGATTCTTTCCACATATGTAATTGATTTTATTCCTGTGCATACTATCAGGTGAAATTCATGTGTATAGTCACCTTTTATGGTTCTTATAAAAGGTATTTGCAGTGAAAAATCGTTGATTGTACAAAATTCTATCTCTAGCCTCATTTCTGTCACCAAGTCCATGTTTTCTGACTACTGAGCCTTCTTCTCTGTTCCAATTTTTGCACTCCAGTCACTCATTATTAATATACATCTTGGTTGGATGTTTGATCAATTTGTGACTGCAAAAGTTGGTAGAAATAATCTATTTCCTCTTTTTTACCCTTGTTGATGCATATATTTGAGAAATATTGGTATATACTGGACTTCCTTGTATACATATGAATATTATCCTGAGGCTCACAACATTGTATTCCAAAACGGATCTAGAAATGACCTTTTCTTTTAAATTCCATTTTTTAAATTCATTTTAATGAACATTTACAAAGATTTTAGATTTTCATTCATCCATTGTTGCACTTTTTTCTTTACCGCCTCTTCCCCCAGTTCGCTTCTCTCTTTGAAAAGCAAAAGATAAACTTCTTTGTTGGTACATAATTCCCCCGGACCCTGCTCCTGCCCTGCCCCCTGCCCCAAATGCACTCCACTATGCCACCTTAATTCTGGATTCTAGTGGTAATCACAATATGCTATCATACATCACTTTTAAACTGTTCTCTCCCTCATTTATAACTATGAAAGCAACCCTGTTTTTCCTCACATTTTAATCTCTGTTGTAGTAGACAGTCATATGATTGTCTGATTCAGAATGTCCCATGCAATCCATCTCATTTCTCTCAGTATATCAATATTTATACTTTCTGTTTCTTTCTTAACAACATCCAATTTTCCTACACTCTTTATTCTCATGTTCCACATTCTAGTCATTAGTACAGATTATAACTGTTCCTCCTTATTTGTGTATCGAAATTTGAGGCCTCAGCCTCAGGTGCCCTATCTGCTAGTCTGGTGTGCACTTTAATGTACATTGGATTTTCAAAGGTCTGTAATTTCGGAAGCGGATAGCCAGTCCTTACTCCTAGTCTTGAATGCTCAGCTTTAGAACAATATATACAGACAAGCATTTTACCAAAAGGAGCCAATGAAAAGATACTTTCACATTCCAGAAACAACCAATAGGTTCAGTTTTGGTTCCCCTGCCCCTGCTCCCACTGCTTGGCACATGTATTCTGTCCCTTCTCTTTCTCTGCTCCTACCAGTATCCTCTTCCACTCCCACCTCCAATGTCCAGCACCTCCCTCCTCCCAGCCAAACCTTGTTATGATGGCAAAGGCCTCGAGTTATTTCTGTGAAGCCTCGTGCTGCCTCATGCTGCTGCCTGTCCCTCATGGAAGTCTCTCTTGAAGTTAAGAGGCTCTAAGTCCAAATCCCAGGTGCCAGCTTTAGGGAAGGATTTATTTCTAAGGCAGTACTTGGGAAAGGTCCTTACTCCTGAGCTTCTGCTCCAGGTCTGTCTTCTTGTGACTTAATGTCTCTGTTCTTCTGTTAGCAGCACACTGCTATCACAGTAAGATAATTTCCTGGGTTGAGGCAATGTCTCCTCTCTATCTGGTATGCTAAGGTTTGGATTGGATCTATGTCTTGCTTGGAATCCTCTGAATGTCAACAAAGCCTGGTGGACTTCTGGGAGAATGAGCATTACCTAATTTGAGAGGGTAAAAGTGGTTAGTGATTGTGAAAAGAACAAGGGCCACATAGGGATGGCCATATCTGACCTTGACTTTTCCTTGACTTCACAAAAGGTATGGTCCCTATCAGCAACACAAAACCAATTTCTGTGAGATCAAACATGTCTCCACGCTCCTCACTTCTTTTTTCTTATCCCAATGCTGCTATTGCTGCTTTACCGGGTTCAAAACCAATGCAATTGCTCTCAGATACTACAGAAGCATACTGGGGAAGTAAAAGGTTTATAATCCAGGTTAGAAGCAGGATATCTTCTGAAATGTGCTCATAGATGTCTGAACCTTGAGCTTCAAATGTTAGGCCAGTGTTACAGTTCTCAGTCCTTCCTCTCTATTCTTCACATCTCCCCTGCAGTCCTCCAGTATATTTGGGCAAAGGCTCTTAACTTTTGCTCCATGGGAGGTAAGGTAGGGGTAGCAGTCCCAAGGTCAAGTCTGTCCCCTGTCTCTGGTCCTGAACTTTGGCCTTTGGTGCTATTGTTGTAAATCTAGCTGGTGCTGCTGTTTTAAATCTACCTGGCATAGGAATCTCTAGTCCTGAAGGATGCCTACTGCAGGCCTGCTTTGCTTTTGATGGTAATTAGACTCTTCAGTTTTGTTCTGGAATCTGCTCAATTTAATGGCAAGGCTAGCCAATCCCCTTGTGAATAGGCTAATATGCCCTATTCACATACTTCCACCAATCCACATGCAAAGTAAGCTAACAGCTAGGGAAGCCATTTTGAACAATAAGCCCTTAATACCTCAGTGATTATGATGTTAATTCACTGCATTCTAGTCATAATTTTAAATCATTTTATATAGGTAATTTCTTGTCATAATTCTGGTGACTTAGTTCTTAGGAGGCTACATTGCTAATGCAAAAGCAGCATCTCTCTGGTGATTCAAAGATGGACATTCTCCTCCAATGCAGTATACAGTTTTAGAAACCCACTGGAGGGTCAACTATGACTCAGTGTCTATAGCACCACAATAAACTTTATTTAAAAAAAATACCTCTCATCAAATGATTATTATGATGCAATGAAAAGAAACATGGTTATTTATTTTATAGTATTTTTTGTTTTTGTTGAATATTTTCTTTCCTTCCTTTCCCTCAGCAACATGGTAATTTATGACAACTTAACTTATTGCCATCAAGTCAGAACAGTCTCAGTTTATTCTTCAGTAGATTTTCAAAGTCAATGCATTGTATGGGAGGAGATTTCTCATCTTTTCGTGTGGTGCCTTGAGCTGTTAAGGTCTGTATCTAATGGGTAAATGAGATGCTGATCAAAATGGGAGACTGGAAAACAGAAACAGATAATGATCAGACCATATAAAGAAGAGAATTCTGACCCACAAGCTTAAAAGTAAAAATGGTCAGAATTGGTCAGTGGCTAACAAGCTTCCTAATTTTTTGCCTCGCTTACAATTCAACTTAAACTGCCAAAATAAAATATACTCCCAAACACGTTAAGATGCCCTTATTTTAATTATTCACCTACAGCTTCCTGGTATGAATAACCTCCAATCAGAAAAAACATAAAGCCTCCCTTCTTTCCCACTTTTAAGCTCTTATGCCTATCGTTGAGTCTGTGCTTCATGCCGTGGTTGGTGGTTGAGTTTCTTGCTACAGCAAATTCTGAACAAATAATCTCTATTCTGGTTTTAGTGATTTTTATTCATTTCTTTAGCTTCCATTTCTTAGCTTTGTTTTCAGATGACATTCTTAACAATGAACATAAAGATAGTGAAATTATAAAGTTGGTTTCAATAGGTAATTCTGACTTGTAGTGAGGGAACATTCCTTTGTTAAGAATAGAAAGCAGTGTTGAAAAGTTGTTACATTCTGGATTGAATACAATGGATCAATCAGTAAACAAAGAGTCTTCTGGAAAATATGAAGGAGGAAGAAAAGTGATTTCTTTTGTAAAGTGACTGGATGGGGAGGATGAGTTAGGAGTGTATGTATTTTTTACAATAAAGAAAGAAAATGTTCTAAGCTTTGTACAACTTGAAAGCAATCTTCTTAACCAGTTTATAAAAGCACTTTAAGCACCATGACAAGATAAGGGTAAATAATCCA
>NW_006399980.1:2682015-2683991 GCF_000299155.1 Elephantulus edwardii | reverse complement strand
AAGTAAGATTAATTAACAGTTTCAATTCTTTCTCCATCTATTATGATGTTGCTGATGGCCCAGTGGTAAGGACTCTTGTTTTCTTATTTTGCTGATATGTGGTATATTACTGACCGTATTTCCTATGCCCCTGGCCTACTATAACAATTAAGTATTATTAATAATAATAATATTAATAAAAAAACAAAAAAAGCACTTTAAAAAGAATCATCTGGTGTCAAGTACTATAAACTCATTTTTTTTAAAAAAATGGGAAGTAGGAGTGATGTTGTTTTGGGGGGAGAGTAGAATAAAGATTTTCTACTTTTCCACTAAATATCCTAATAAACATTCCAGTGCAATCATCAGTTAGTCTGTATAGCAGGCTTTTATATGTCAACTCCTAAAAATAGTACTAAAACAAAATTAAATAAAGGTTTATTGACGTTAATATTTAGTCTATTTCTCTATACTATTAAAAGAAAGCTAACACCTGAAGACATAAATTTATATGGAATGATTTTATTGCTTGAAGTAGTCCTCATTCCCCAACCCTACTCTGCCAACAACAGTTTCAATCATCTTAAATTTACTTTCCTAGCTTTCGGCTCTCTAGGAAGATCCTCGTCTTTCCTATTATTGGGCAATGTTCATTTATCTTGACAGGACTTTTCCCCAATCTAAGCTTCCTTTGCTTGTTTGCGTAATCGTTTTTGCATTTCACAGCAGATTGATCTAACATATATTGTTGCTGCCATTGAGTCTGTTATGACTCAGAATGACCCTTTAAATGACAGACATGAACTGTGCCCTATCCTGTGCCATCTGCATCATGTCTACCACACTTAAGCCCATTGTCAAAATCACTGTATCAGTCCATCTTGTTGAGGATCTTCTTCACCGACCCAACACTTACCTGAGCATAATGTCCTGTTCCAAGGACTAGCCCCTCTTAACAACATACCCCAAATATGTGAGACGAAGTGTCACTATCCTTTCCTCTAGCAAGCACGCTAGGTGCACCTTTTCCAAAACATACCTGCTTTTACTCTTGCCAGTCCATGGGATATTTAGTGCTCTTCTCCAGCTCCACAACTCAAAGGCATCACTTCTTTATTCACTATCTAACTCTCAGATATAGAAAGTCATTAAAAAGACCATACCTTAGATGAGACATACCTTAGTCCTTTTTATTTTCTTTTTTAATATATTGGTTTATTTACAAAGCTTGTATACATCGTTTTTAACACTGATCTTTCCCATTTCCTTCACCCCCTATTAAATTGTGCGACCTTATGATTAACCACCCTCTCATCCTCACCCCTCAGCTCCCCCCTTTCTGCCCTTTGGATCCTCATACACAGTATTTGTCCTTATGAGACTGAGTAACTTCAATTAACATAATGATCTCCAGTCCCTCCCAAATTAGGTGGTGGTTGTTGTTATGGGCTGTTGAGTCACCTGCGACCTGTACTGACCCTATGTACAGCAGCTCTGAACCTTACCCTGTCCTGAACCAGTCTCGCTAATTCTGACACACCAGCCCACATTGCCCCAGTTACTGTATCAATTCATCTCATCCAGGGACTTGCTCTCCTGTGCTGTCCCTCCACCCTTCCAAGCATGATGTCCTTTTCCAAGGATCTATATCTCCTGGCCATATGCCCAAAGTATGTAAGATCGAGCTTCAAAATCCTTGCCTCCAAGGAGAAACTTGGTTTCACCCTCTCATAATTTACAAAATTATTGTTACTGCATGCTGCATAGTATTACATCGTGTGAATGTACCATAATTTCTCAACCCATTAGATTGTGGTTATACATTTGGGCTATATTCATGTTCTTGCGATAGCAAATAACACTGCTATGAACATTGCTGTACAAGTCTCGGTTTGTGCCTCAGTTCTCATTTTCTTGGGGTATCCAAGCAATGAAATAGCTGGGTCATATGGAATTTCTATGTTCAGCTCTTTGAGGAAGCACCAAACTGCCTTCCA
>NW_006399980.1:2680812-2681765 GCF_000299155.1 Elephantulus edwardii | reverse complement strand
TCTTGTCTGAAATGGTTTTGCAAAATGGTTTTTCCCAGTTAGTAGGTATTCTTTTCACTTTAATGGAAAAAAGTTTTTGATGTACACAGGGATTTAATTTTTAGAACATCTCATTCATCAATTTTATCCTCTTTAGATTGAGCATTTCTTGCTGTATTTGGCAGTCTCATTATACCATAAACTGGGCTGTCTAAGCTTCATTCCAGTTTGTCTCTGATGAACTTAATGGTTTTGTTCTTTACTTCCAAGTCTTTGATCCAGCTTGAGCTGATTTTTATGTATGGTGTGAGATGTGGATTCTCTTTCAGCTTTCTGCAGGTAGCAGTCCCGTTTTGCAGCACCGTTTATTGAAGAAGTTGTCATTTCTCCATTTGATATGTTTTATTTCCTTGTAGAATTCAGTTGATCATAGAGAGATGGGTCCATTTCTGGGTTCTTGATTCTGTTCCATTAGTCTATGTGTCTGTCATTGTACCAGTACTATGCCATTTTGGTTACTACCGCTCTGTTAAGGAGGTTTTGAGGTCAGGGAGTGTTATGCTTCCCACTTTAATTTTTTTGGAAGTGCTTTGCTCATTCAGGGTATCTTTTCTCTCCAAATAAACTCGATGCTTTCCCTTTCAATCTACTTAAAAAAGGAGAATGATATCTGTATTAGCATTGCATTGAACAAGTTGAATGCTTTTGGTAGGATTTTAATTTTCACAATATTGGGTCTTACTATCCATGAACAGGAAACATTTTTTTCCTTTCTTTAAATCTTTTATTGTGTCTTACAGAAATTTTCTGTAGTTTTCTTTGTACAGGTCTTTTGTATCTAATTAGATTCACTACCAAGTATTTCAATTTGTGGTTGACTTTTGTAAGTCTTTAAACAGATATCCTTGCTCTTTGGCACTTTGGAGAGGTCTCTGACAGCACACTTTTCCAATGTAAGAGATCTTATGATTTCC
>NW_006399980.1:2678240-2679722 GCF_000299155.1 Elephantulus edwardii | reverse complement strand
TGCTTGAGCATATCAGAGATCCCAAGGATGGCGCAGGATAGGGCAAGGTTCCTATCAATGGCACCTAAAACAATGATTTAGTCTAAATAGCAAAACAAAGACAACCCATCCCTTAAAAGCATTATAACTGAAGTCATAGAGGATAGGCTTTACAGCACATATATTTTTGGAAGCACAATTTACTCTATACAGGGAGCTCTGATGGCCTAGTGGAAAAACACTGTGCCTCCTTCCTGAAGGCACGTGGTTCAGATCCACCAGCTGCTCTGCAAGAGGATGGAGTATCTCCTCCCAGGCCTATTTACTACCTCTGAGAAACAGCTGGAGGGTCAGCTATGGGTTGGTTCCTACTTGATGGTAGTTGATAACAATAACAATTCAATCTATAACAGTGAAATAACTAGATTAGAGTTTCAGGAAGGGTGGCTAAGAGTTTTTCTTCACTTTAAAAGTGATCTAGCCTCTGAGGTCTTGGTTTTCTCATTGCCAATTTTTAGAATAGGAAACTACTTTAAACATTACCACTGAATTGCTGAATGTTACAAACAATTCAATCTGATTTGTTCATTTGCTTCCTGTTTTCAACTTTAAAGAGAGGCTGCTTTCTGCCTTGTAGAAATGACATAAGAATTAATTACCTAAGCAGTGGGATGCTACTGACAAGGCTAAGCTTCTTAACCTGGTCATGGTCCTTGTTGTTAGGTGCTGTACAACTGACTCATAACAGCTTGAAACTTCGCCCATTTCTGCACCATCCTCACAATCTCTGATGTGCTTAAACTCAATGCTGCAGTGTATCGTTCAGTCTCATTGAATGTCTGTCTGATTGAAGGTCTTCACTCATTTCCTTAAGCATTTAATTTCTCAATCATGAGTCTCCCTTTCCAATGATTGTTTTCTCCTGACAATGTACCTCAAGTATGTGAAATGAAATCTCAATTTTTCCTTCTAAGGAACATTATGGCTTCACTTCTTTTGTACACATTTGTTCATTCTTTTGGAAGTCCATGATCTCTGCTCAAATACTAACCTAATAGCTAGCCATTCAACCCCATCTAGTGATGCCACAGAAGAAAGACTTAATAATCTGCTTCTGGGAAAATTACAGCTTAGAAAACTTCACAGAATAGTTCTACTCTGTAACACACGGGGTTGCCCTGAATTAAGATTGGTTCAATGATAAAGAATTGCATATTTGTTTTTGGTGTATTCTTTCACAAGTATGTAGGGAATGTAAATGGTTGATCTGCTGAGATTGAAACAGCACAATTGGAGATGGAATCCACTCTCAGGTGCCTTGAAAGGTCTGAGGAACTACTTCCAAAAAATCAGCCATGTAGCCCGGAGGAAACATGACTTAGAATCATCCTGGCAACAATGAGTTTATGTTCTTTTATAAGGATTATATTTGCTTCAATTTCAATTTCATTTTCTTTCCTTAATACTTGTGATGTTACAGTTACACTTTATTATTCAAGTTTC
>NW_006399980.1:2646307-2674104 GCF_000299155.1 Elephantulus edwardii | reverse complement strand
GAGGAGTTACCAGTCCTTAGAGAAGGACATTATGCTCAGAAGGGTGGAGGGATAGCATAAGAGAGGAAGGCCCTGGTTGAGATGGATTAACTTAGTGACTGAGGTTATAAAGGTAGACAATGAAATTGAGTCAAGACAGAGTGAGGTACATAGGGTTATTACGAATCTCAAGCAACTAAAAAGCACATAACAACTCCATAGATATTTTATCACTCCCTTAAGGACAGAGCTCTGGTGGTCTAGGAGGTAAGAACTGTGTTGCTAGCCCAAAGGCAGGCAGTTCAAGTTTACTAGCTGTGTGTACTGTGTGAGAAAGAGACTGTTTCTGTGAGATTTTATAGCTTATGAAAACCTACTGGAAGATTAGCTATTCATCAGTTTCAACTTGACAACAATGAATTTCAGTTCCTTTTGTTGTTGTTGTTAGTTAATTTCGTTTTCAATAGCAACTTCATTGTCTCCTCCCTTAATATGTGAACAATATTATATGATAGGAATAACTGGAGGTACAGGCAAGTGTGCTATGAAAGCTTAGTGAAGGTTTTGGGGAAAGTTCGGAAAGACTCGCAGAGGTAATGTGAGAACTGTTCTTCAAGGATCAGACTGACTTTTCTAGTAGGAAAATTGGGAAAAGGGCAAAAGACTCTTTAATTTGGGTTTAGGAACCTTGGTAAGGCAGTGGTCAAGATTGTCAGTTATTTTTAAGAAAACTTTTTATAAAATAAATAAAAGGTTTTCAGCTATTGACCATACGGTGGCAGATTTGAACTTACCAGCCACTCTATCAGAGAAAGATATAGCAGTCTGCTTCTGTAAGGATTTATAGGCTTGGAAATCCTATGGGATGGTTCTACTCTTCCTTACAGCGCTGCTGTGGGTTTGAATTGATTCACTGGCAGTTAGTTTGGTTTTTATTTCTTTACCTAAATGTTGCTATAACTTGTTCGTTTTTATTGGTGCACTTGATTCTGATTCATAGCGATCTCATGTGACAGATCTCATGTGTCTAGGAGACCCCTGGAAATTCCCCGTAGAGTTTCCTTGTTGTTGTTGTTGTTGTTATGTGCCGTAGAGTCGTTTGCGACTCATAGCAACCCATAGAGTTTCCTAGGTTACACTATTTACAGAAGCAGATTACCAGGGCAGTTTTCTTCCACACAGACCTGGGTGGGTTCAAATTGCCAACCTTTTGCTTAGTAGCCACACTCTGTCTAACTAAGGGGAACTTATCAGTTTTGATCAAAATACAATAAATATTCATTCTCTTTTCTCTACTTCCTTTCTTGTCATGTAATCTTTTCAGATTCTAATTCTTGAATATACTGGAGTTTGTCATCTCCATTTCACTTCCTTTTCATCTCTTATTTGTTTCTGAGTCGTTTCCTCTCTTGACCTATCTTTATACACAATGTCCTACTATCTCAGCAATGTTCCCATTAACAGGCTTAGTTATCACTTCTTTAACCATATGAGGACAAAACTTGTCAGATTGCTGTGGATAATGCCTACATTCTTTTCTCTTTTTTAAACTTTTGGTTCTTTTCTCCCTGGAGAAAGTTATACATTGAGAATGGAAACTAAAATAAATCTCTTTCCCTCTGTTAAACAATAGCAGCTCTGGGTATACTTTCCTTTTACATAATACTGAGAAGAACACAAAATAATTTAGCTACTTGTTCCATAAAATAATTACTTCTGAGAAATAAGACTCTGAATCAAAGAAATTAGCAACTTTATCATAAAAATGTCCTTAAACATGTTAAATGCAATTATAAATCAATCATAAAAGAACAAATATGAGATCACAATACAATATAATATCAAGAATGGGATTACATACAGAAAGAAACCTTTTTGCGAGTCATCAGGATTGAGATTGGGAGAAAGGTAAATCACTAGATAGTATATGAGTATTAATTATGGAGAAGCCAAAACTAAAGCCGAACCCACTTCCTTATAGAAGTTCTGACTCATGGTGACCCTCCATCAGGAGGCTGTGAATCTTTACTGCAGGAGACAATCTTCTTCTTCCAAGAAGCCAGTGAGTTGAATCCACAAGTAAATATTGTTGTAAATAATCAGATCTAGTTAGAACAGTACATCAACTAGTAAGTGGTTGTTGTTATGTGCCATCAAGTCACTTGTGACTCATAGCGACTCTATGAACCTGACCCTAAACCCTGCTCTATCCTCTGCCAACCTCACTGTCTCCAACACATCTATTTCCATTACCCCAGTCACTGAATAGATCCATCTCATTGAGGGTCTCCCTCTCTTGCACTGTCCTTCCATACTCCCAAACATGATGTCCCTTTCCAAGGACCGGTCCCTTCTTGCAACATGCCCAAAGTATGTCAGATGAAGCTTCAGAATCATTGCCTCTAAGGATCAGTTAAGTTTCACCCTCTCCAGGATGAACCTATTTGTTCTCCTAGCAGTCCATGGTATATTCAACACTCTTCTCCAGCACCACAGCTCAAAGGTATCAACTCTGTTTCTATCATCCCTAGTCACTGTCCAGCTATCTGATGCATAGCATGCAATTGTGAAGAATATGGCCAAGATCAGATGCACCTTATTCTCTAGCCTGACGTTGTTGCTCTTCAGTACTCTGGAGGGGTCCCTGCCAGCTGACTTTTCCAATGCAATTAATCTTTTAATTTCCTGACTTCTGGTACCAAGAGTGTTGATTATGGAAATTAAACTTTCCTTAGTAGAGGACATTAAACAAGAGTTATCATTTCTGACATCAGGTGGATCCTGGTTGACAGTTGAGAATACTGGTGTGATTCTCTGTCTTTTAAAGTGTCTATCATTTATTGACTGTACAATGATATTTTTGTGAATCATAATAAATTATAGTTCACATATCAATGAATGAGAATTCCAGAATATTTCATGTGCCCATGTAAAACTTGTGCATAGACTAAGAGTCTTTCTTTCAAATGGAAGAAGGGGATTATATGATAACAAACATGACCCAGGATTGGAAAAGGACTCCTTAATAATCCTCGATGTATAGAAAGCCAAAAAAAATTTGAAGCACTTGTCTACTCTTGAAGTTCAAGAAATATATTGATTACACCTCAGTATACGGAAAACAAAAATCTTCACAGCTAGACCAACAAACATCATTGTGCTAAATGGGAAAAAAAATTGAAGTTCTCAAGGATTTAGTTTTACTTGGATCCACAGTCAATGTCTGTGGAAACATTAGTTAAGAAATCAAATGATGTATTGCATTGGGCAAATATGGCAAGGACTACTTTAAAGTACAAAAGAGTAAGGATATTACTTTGAAGACTAAGGTGCTTTCACCCAAGTAATGAGATTTTCAATTGCCTCATGTGTATATGGAAGCTATACAGTAAAAAGGAAGGCAGAAGAATAATTGATACCTTTTGTTATGATGTTGGCAATGAATTATTAATATACTGCAAGATGAGCAAATCAAGTATATCTTGGAAGACGTGTCATTAGCATACACCTTAAACACCAGGATAACGAGACTTTGCCACATATGCTTTGAAATGCTATCAAGAGGGACCAGTTCCTGGAGAAATACTTCATGATTGGTAAAATGAAAGGTCAGTAAAAGAGAGGAAGACCTTCAGTGAGGTTAATTGATACAGTGGATGTAACAATGGACTTATGTAGACCAGAGATTGTGAAGAAAATGCATGACATGACAGTATTTAGTTGTAATCGACATGGGGTTGCTATGAATTGGAGCTGGTTAGATTGTACCAGGAAGCAGTCCTCAGAACAGAGCAAGAAAACACTGCATGGTTCAAAATCAAGAAAGGAGTGCATCCGGGATGCGTCCTGTCTCCATACCTTTTTACTTTATATGCAGAACTGATCATTTGGGAGGTTGTACTTTCTAAGGAGGAATGTGGCTTCAAGATTGGAGAAAGATTAATCAACAATATGTTAGGCGGATGACACCACCTTGTTTGCTGAAACTGAGGTGTAACTAAAGCATTTGCTACAGAAGGTTAAGGACTATAGTCTTCAATATAAATTGAAGCTCAACATCAAGAAGACAAAGATACCACTGGGCCAATTGGCAGTGCTGTGATAGATAGTGAAGAGATTAAAGCTGTTAACAGTTTCAGTTTGCTCAGCTCCACAATCAGTACCCTTGGCACCAGCACTCAGGAAATCAAATGATGAACTACATTAGGGAAATCTGCTGTCAGAGACCTCCCTAAAGTGCTAATGAACAATTATGCCAATCCAGAGACTAAAGTATGCCTGATTCAGTTCATGATCTTTGCATAGAGAACTGGAAGATGACTAAGGATGACAGAAGAATCAATGCCTTTGAATTGTTCTGGAGAAGAGTATTAAACATGGACTCATGGACTGCCTAGAAAATAATCAAGTCTATCCTAAAGAGGGTAAAACCAAGTTGCTCCTTGGAGAGAAGGATTTTCAAGCTCCATTTCATATAGTTAGGGCATGTGGCTAGGAGGGAACAGTCCTTGGAGAAGGATATCCTTCTTGAAAGTGAAAGAGTAGAGGGACAGCACATGAGAGGAAGATCCTGGATGAGGTGGATTGACAGTATCTGGGGTAATGGGAGAAGGTGTTTCAGAGTCAGTGAGACTGACTCAGGATAGGGCAGGTTTCAGAGCTGTTGTGCATGGGTTGCTGTGAGTCACAGATGATTCTATGGGACATAAGAACAACAACAACATGAACTGCATGGGAGGAAATCGCCCATCCTTCGCCTCTGGAGCCACTAATGGATTTGAGCTACCAGAGAGGCACCGCCTTTGGCTTCATAGTACAACTCCCTACACACTACATCACCTGAGCACCTCACAAAGAAATAGAAATTCTTTATTAATTTGGATCAGAAGAAATGAGAATTAACGTTTAGACTCAAAGGTACTTTTCTAAACCTTATGAGATTAAAAACTGACTTGTCCTTTTTCACAAAACCACAAATATTCATATGTTTTTTGCCAATGGATTCCCTTTCTCAAGCTCCCCCATCGATGACAGAAAGAAAATAACCAGAGTTTAATGTCATGAAAACACTACCCAGAAAGACTCACTGCCAGGCTTGTTTGAGGGATTAAGTGAGGGATTAGTCTTGTCTTGTGTAATAACCTTCTATTTAAAAAAGCAAATTTAGTGGATGAATAAATTAACGATGGAAGGAAGTCAAATTAGAAAACTGTTGTGATTGGTTTTTTGCATGAAGAGGAAGGCACATGGGTTGTGCCTCAGTTCAACAGTACTTTGAAGCTGCACTGTGCCGCTGGGCTGCTGTGTTTTGTCTTTAGTCACCTCAGTTACATGAAAACCAAAGAAACTTTGATGTGTTAGCATAGTCCCTTTCTTTATGTCTCTAACCATGCTGTGCTATTGTTTTTCTGCTCTGATGTTATCATGCTGCTATTATTGTCCATGGTTAACCACATATTTTACTTTCTTCTTAGAACTGCTAACAAAGCATGGCACTGGAGTCTTTCAACCCTTATATTGTTCTTGTTATGTGCTGTTGAGTTGCCTGCGACTCATAGCAACCTTATGAACAGCATCTCTGAACCCTGTCTTATCCAGCCTGACTCCAACACACCTAATCCCATCGCCCCAGTTACTGTATCAATGCATCTCATTGAGGACTATCCTCTCCTGCACTGTCCCTCCACACTTCCAAGTATGATGTCCTTCTCCAAGGACTGGTCCCTCTGGCAATATGCTCAAGGTATGGGAGAGAGTTCCAAAATCCTTGCATCCAAGGAGAAACTTGGTTTCCCCCTCTCCAAGACAGACGTATTTGTTTTCCTGGTAGTCTTGATTACACTTTTCCAAAAATATATGTCTGTTCCTTTGGCAGGTGACACAGTCCATGTTTCTTGCCTGGTGAAACAGAGAACACAGAAAAGAGCAAAGAGAAGCTTCCCTTATTCTGGCTGCCTAGCTCTTTGCCCACTGACCTCTTTCTTTTGATTTTCAGATAACTGCACAACCTGAGCCTGGGGCTCATTGATTCCTCACAGAACTTCAGTCCAAAAGGGAAGAGACATAGTGCTCTATTGGAGGGTGAAGACAGACTCAGGGCAAAAGGACATGAAACAGCTTGCTTAGCTGTTTATCTCACACAGAAAGGGAATTTCTGCAGGTGTTCAAACAGCTGTGAACGAAATCCTAATCACCAGTTTCCCTCAAAATCAGATAAAACAGATTTATTCTGTTCAGCTAGATTTTTTTTTTTGCCATCTGTCACTGCCACTCTAGTCTAAAAGCTTGAAGAAACCTCCCATTTTCTGACTTCCTTGTCTGGGAAGACTAGCCCACACTGACATCTATGATCCCTGACCATGATATTGCCAGACCACAAATCCTACCAGAATCTCATGCCTTTTCTGTTGGCAACATGGCCAATCACAAGTTTTTCACTTCTTTTGGTGATTTGGTACCTGCACTACAGTCCTAAGAGCCTGCAGTTCAAATCCACCAGCTGCTCTGCAGGAGAAATATGGACAATCTCCTCTCATGCAATTAACTGCCTCTGAAAACCCACTGGAGAGTGAGCTATGGGTCAGTCCCAACCCAACATCACACAATCACAATCACAATGAGAACAGATCAGTTGTTGAGATTTTTAGAAATGTGACTGTTACTCCAGTATAGGTTAAAAGAGAATTTTCTTAGACCTAGCTGTCCGATTGCATGATAAAAATAGGTTCTGTTCAGTTTCTGACTGCAGTGGAAATGGAGTGCTGACAGACCCCAGGATTTCTGGTGTAGTTCTACATTTCTTTCATTCAAGGGCCATCATAAAAGATACTTTCAGAAAGAAAAAGGAATTATATTGTTGCCATAGCACTATGTGTACACGCTTTATTGCAAGATGGCTGTTGATTTCAGAAACACCTAATAGAGAAAAGCTTCACTTAACAATCAAGGCAAATATAAAAGCTTAAAGAATATGTTTCCATGCAGTGTTCCCTTGCTCTGTTCTGACGTCAGAACAGAGCAAGGGAACACTGCATGGTTCAAATTGGGAAGGGCATATGCCAGGGATGCGTCCTATCTCCATACCTTTCCAACCTATATGCAGAACAGATTATCCAGGAGGCGGGGCTCTATGAGGAGAAATGTGGGGTCAAGATTGGTGGACAATTTATCAACAACCTGCGTTATGCGGATGACACAACCCTGCTTGCTGAAACTGAGGAGGACCTGAAGCAACTGCTGCAGAGTGTCAAGGACTGAAGCCTACAATATGGATTGAGGCTCAATGTTAAGAAAACAAAGATTCTCACCACTGGACCAATTGGCAGCATCAGCATGGATGGTGAAGAGATTGAGATTGCACACAGCTTTAGTTTGCTTAGTTCCATAGTCAACAGTCTTGGCACCAGCAGCCAGGAAATTAAAAGGCGCATTGCCATGGGAAAGTCTGCTGTTAGGGACCTCTCCAAAGTGCTGAAGAGCAGTGGTGTCTCTCTGGAGACTAAGGTGCGTCTGATACAAGCCATGGTCTTCGCAATCACCTGTTATGCATCAGAGAGTTGGACAATGACCAAGGAGGATAGAAGGAGAATTGATGTCTTTGAGCTGTGGTGCTGGAGAAGAGTATTGAGACAACCAGGGACTGCTAAGGAAACAAACAGATTCATCCTTGAGAGGGTTACACTGGGTTCCTCCTTGGAGGCTATGATTCTGAGGCTCCGTCTAACTTACTTTGGACATGTTGTGAGGAGAGACCGGTCCTTAGAGAGGGACATCATGCTTGGGAGGGTGGAGGGACAGTGCAGGAGAGGAAGGCCCTCTATGAGGTGGATTGATTTAGTGACTGGGATAATTGGGATGGGAGTGTCAGAGACAGTGAGATTGGCACAGGACAGAGCGGAGTTTAGGGCTGTTGTACATAGGGTTGCTATGAGTCGCAGGCGACTCGAGGGCACATAACAACAACAAACAATGAATATGTAGTGTTTATGTCGACCAAGCAGAACCCATGGAATGTAATGAGAAAGTAACTTTATGAGTCTTTTATGTAACGCTTTCAAGACTACTGAGAAGTTTGGAGGAAGTATTCCTTCCCATCCACTTGAATGAAATTCAACTCGATTCACATGTTTTATGGTTACCCTTTCACACAAAATTCAGTCTCAGTTCAGGTCTTAATATAAATATAAACCAAGTGAAGAGACTAAAGATTTAAATGGTTCATTCCTGAGATCTCTTAACGTCGAGCACAAGTTATCTATTCTATCTGATTAGTACGGATTCTTTATTTGTTACCAATATTCAGTGGAACACTAAGTTCATTATGTTGAGGTCATCATGGATCTTGGATATCCTTCTTAGAATTTAAGAAAACATCATATCAATTTTATCGTGTATTATTCCCTTCTGATTTATAGGAATTATATTGCATTGGGAAAATCTCCAAACAAGGACCTCTCCAAGTTTCTGAGGAGCAGTTTGAAGACTAATGTGGACCTGATTTGAGCCATAGTCTTTTCAGTCGCTTGCTATGCATCTGAGAGCTGGACAACAGAAGAAGAATTAATGACTTTGGGCTATGTTTTTGGAGAAAAGTACCAAACATCTCATGAACTGCCAAAAGAACAAATAGATACGTCTTGGAGAAAGTATAGCCAGAGTGCTTCTTGGAGACAATGAAGGCAACACTTTATCTCACATACTTTGAACATGTTGTTAAGATAGTCTATTCCTTGGAAAGGGTCACGTTGGAAAGCTGGAGGGTCAGCAGAAGAGTGGAATACCCTCAATGAGATGGATTCAAACAGTAATGGGTTGCAGTTATGGGCTTGAGTATGTCAGAAATTATGAGGATGGCACAGGATGGTTCAGATCCATTGTTTATAGAGTCATTATGAGTTGTACTTGACAGTACATAACAACAACAGTGTCACAAAGACATAAAAGCCACTGCAATAAAACAAACTGAAAGTGGAATATTTTCAGTAGTGGATCCTAATATTCAGAAGCATTTGGGTTAAGGTTTCCAGTAAAGGGTTGATTCAGACTGCTTCTGAGAAGCCAAGGGCTAGGGAAAGGAGTGGGGTTGGGAGGTTGAAAGAAATATATCAGGCTTGTTTCTGGAAGCATGTAAAATCTAGGAACCATCTGATAAGAAAGTTAATTGAAAAATGATAACTCAAGCTGTTCTTAGATAAAAAATAGATTAGCTCATCAGTGGAAAATCAGTGTAAGAACGAGTTACTTTAGAAATCTTTATGATCATGATGTCTAAGCTGACTGACTTGTATAAAAGACTCTTCACTTAGATTTTGGAGACATTTTCCTTAAGGACTCTTACTTCATTTAGACTTTGGAGACATACTTTCTATGTTGTGCTTCCCAGTTAAAGCTAAAATAAAAGATTTATTGTTACACCTAATGGAGTACATGGTTTTCTTTTTTTATGTATTTGGAATTAGAAAGTCTTAAATTTTGTACAAGGAAAACTCTCTGAGTTCTCTTTTAATTAGATCTTAGGTGTCATGCGAAGGGAAATAACTCTCAAATCCATGATTTGCTCTCTTTATGCTGTAGTTCTTCAAGTTTTATTATAGTAATTGGGTTTTGGTGGGGTTTTTTTGGTTGTTTTTGTGTTGTTGTTATTTCTTGGATTCATTTCTTTTTACTTGAAAATTTGTTTTACTATTTGTTGGAAATGTAAAGAATGCTAGCTTTAGAGACTTGTCAGAGTCTCCATCTAGAATATGTGCTTATAATATGAATAGGTATTTTGGCCCTGAGCTCTGGTGAGTAAGGAGTTGTGTTGTTGTCAACCCAAAAGTAGACAGTTTAAATCTACTACTAGCTGCTCTGACAGGAAAAAAAAAGGTGGCAAATCTCTTCCAATGCAGTTTATAGCCTATGAAAACTTGTAAGAGGGTAAACTATGAGCTTATTCCAATTTGATGGCAATAAATGAGTGAATGAATGTAATATGCCAATTTATTTATGTCTGGCATTATCTTATCAAGGATAATTTAGAAAAGTAGTAATCACTCTGGCATTTTCTGAAATTTCTCAGTTAATTTTATGGGCAGTAACTGTGGAACCAAATCTCCTGTATTAAAGCAATCCTGGAAGGATGGATCCCTGGGTGTGTGTAGGGACAATGATCTCAGTTGGAAGACTAAGGTGTGCTTGATCCAGGTCATGTATTTTTTTTTTCATTAATTTGCTATGCATCTGAAAGCTGGATGATGAATTAGGATGGGAGGAGGAGAATTGATGCCTTTGAGCTCTGGTGTTTGAGAAGAATACTGAATATCTTATGGACTGATAAAAGATGTGTCTTCACAAAAATGCAGCCAGAATTCTCCTTGGAAGAAAGATGACAAAGCTTCATCTCATTTTGGGTATATTGTTAGGAGAAGCTACTCCTTAGACGGGAACATCATGCTTGGAAAGGTAGAGGGTAGGCAGATGGATTGACCCAGGGACTATAGCAATGGGTTCAGGTATGTGGGAAATTATGAGGATGGCAAAGGATAGGACAAGGTTCAGTTCTGCTGTTCATAGGGTCTCTACAAGTAGTACTCCACCTGACCACACTTAACAATAACAATATGTTGTCCTTAACTAATTGCACTGCTAACTCAAAGGTGGTTCCTCTGGTAATGTAAATCTACCAGTGACTCCTCTGGAGAAAGACAACCAATCTCCTCTTGTACACTTTATAGCCTCCTGAAAACCCCACTAGAGGCTCAACTCTATGTTGGTTCTGATTTGATTGCAATGAGTTTGAGTTTTTTTAGTTTGATGTAAAAATGAGATTAGTTAGTCAGTAGAATGTATTAGGATCAGAAAGAAGGAAACTCAGTTTAATATGGATGTTAAGGAGAAATCCTAAAACTTTTCAAGCTCTCCTCTCATTTTTATCTTAGAGAATGGGTTTGTTTTTTGCTACTGTTGTTTTGTACCATCCAGAGTCTATTCATAGTCTATCCTGCAGTGGGTTTTAAGAAGTAGTTTGTGTAGGATGAACTCTTTCTCCTTTGGAGCAGTTGGTGGATTTGAGCCATGGGCCTTCTTGTTGGCAGCATAGCTCTTTACCAGTAGGCCACCAATACTCTCTGTAGAGCATCTTGTTGTTGTGTGCCTTTGAGTCAGAACCAACCCATAGCTGACCCTCCAGTGGGTTTTCAGAGATAGTAAACAGCACAGGAGAAGATTGTCTATCCTTTTCCAAGGAGCAGCTGATATATGCAAACCCCATGCCTCTTATTACTAGGCCACCAAAGCTCCCCATAGAGGAGCTTGTTGTTTTGTGTGTACTGTCAAGTAAGAATCGACCCATAGCTGACCCTCAAGTAGATTTTCAGAGGCAGTTAATCTCACAGGAGAAAATTGCCCATACTTCTCCCATGGAGAAGCTGGTTTCAACTACATTTGGCATTGTATTGCAACCTCTTACCTCTGAACCACCAGAGCTTCCTAGTGGGTTCAAATTGCCTACCACCTGTGGTTGGCAGTGCAACTCCTTTCCCACTAGGCCATGAGAGGTCATAGTTTCCCACATATTTGTTTTGCATGAGAGTGTATAAGCCTGGGATTTGAGTTGTTTAACAGAAAAGTAAGCTTACATGCTTTTTTCTCCTTAGTTTTGGTCTGAAAATTTACCTCTACTCTGAAGTGTTGTGTCTGAGTTGTATCAGGTTGAATGTATATAAGGCTTGTGTGTGTGTGTGTGTGTGTGTGTGTGTGTGTGTGTGTGTTCTGTTCTCAGTCCACACTTAAAAGCTCAGCACTTTTATATTCTAAGAATAGCTACTACTGATGTCTGTATTGTGATTTGGACTTTTAGTCATTTCTTTGAGAAACTTTGATATTAATTAATCTATTGGAACTCTTGGCAACTTTGAAAGTTTGCATAAAACACAAAATATTATTTCTGTTTTGTAAACAGAATGGTGCTAAAATGTATTTAATCTTTTAATCTTCTATGAGGTACATTAAGAATGTTTTCAAATTAATAAAAATTCTTGATTTTATGTATGTATATATACATATATATTGCCTAATATTAGATAACAGGTGCATATTATTAAGTCAAAATTTTTACAAAACTGTCAACTTACTTATAACTTTCTTTCTTTTGAATGTAATAATAGGAAAATGCACGGGAACATCCACAGAGAACTACCAGAATGCAAGCTGGATTCTGAAGAGGCTGTGGAATGAGAGATCTTCCTATGTATTACCGGCTCTAATTTCCAACAACCAGTCCTTCTTCTTTGTTTCTGAGTTTTGCATTCCAGTCACCAATTATTATTAATAAATCTTGATTGTGTGTTTGATCAATTTCAAACTGAAGAAGTTGGCTGTTATTGTTAGGTGCCATCGAGTTGAGTACACTCCATAGAGACCCTATGAACAGCAGATTAGAACACTCTCCCTTTCTTCTATCCTGGGCCAACCTTACCATTTCTGCCACATTTGGACTCTCTGCAGGACTCACTCTGTCAATTTATTTTGCTGAGGGTCTTCCTCTCATTTGCTAACCCTCCACTTTTCCAAGCATGGAGTCTCTCCCAAAGGAATATACTCTTCTAGCAACATGCCCAAGTATGTAAGACAAAGTTTTATTACTGCCTTCAAGGAGCTCTCTGAAAGCACCTTCTACAAGACATATTTGTTTGTTTTGTTTTCAGTTCATGCAATATTCAGTACTCTTTTCCAACACCAACAGAATGTGGAAATTATTGAACAATATCTTTAATACCACATGCAAGCAAAATAATACTAAAGATCATTTAAAAATGACTAGAACAACATAGCTAGAGAATTGACAGAAGTTCAAACAGGATTTAGAAGCGTGTGTGGCACCAGGTATATCATTGCTAGTATTGTATGGGTCCTGGAATAGAGTAAAGCACACCAGAAAAAAAAATGCCAATTTATGCTTTTTTGATTATGTAAAGATATTTGACTGTGTTGATCACAACAGATTATGGCTAGCATGAGAAGAATGAGGATTCTAGATGGTTAATTTTGCTCTTGTAAACCTGTATCTAGACCAAAAGGCTGTTGTGCAAACAGAGCAAGGAAGCACTGTTAGTGGTGGTGGTGATGTTGAGTCCAGTACAACTCATAGTAAGCCTATGAACAAAATATATGAATCCTGTTCTATCCTGTGCCACCCTCATACTTCCAGACACTCAAGAGTCCATTCTGGCACTCACCGTGTCAATCCACCTGCTCAAGGCTCTTCCTCTCCTTCACCAACCCTCCATCCTTCCTAGCATCATCTCACTCTTCAAGGAATATCTCTTCCTAACAACATGCACAAAGTGCAAGAGGTGAAGATTCGTCATTCTTGCCTCAAAAAAGAACTCCAGTTGTAGCCTCTCCAAGACATATCTATCTGCTCTCTTGGCTGTCCATGAGATGTTCAGTCCTCTTTTCTAACACCATAGCTCAAAGGCATCAATTCTTCTGTCATCCTTATGTTGGGTATAAACTGATTGTTTTTATTTCATTAACAATCAAGTGTAAGTTGATTTGCCATTATGCTTCTGTGGGCTGAAAGCCTCTTGTGTAAAGCAATCAGGACCTGGTGGGTAGGCCTTTGCATTTAAAATTTGTTTGGGTCTACCTAAAAGTCTTCAATTTGAAGCCTCCTGTGTGAAGCAGTTGGATTTTGGAAGGTAGGTTGTTTTGATTTAATTGAAAGTCAGATGTAAATTGGTCATTTTTTAAATTTCATTAACAATCAAGTGTAAGTTGGTGTTAATTGTTTGGGAAGAACATTGTTTTAAGTGGTACAGCACTTCTCTATCAGTTTTCTGTACTGGCATAACTGGAGTTGCTGTGATACTAAAAGCTGTGCTACTACTGGTGTGTCAAATTCCCTAAAGGTTACCATGGTGGACAAGTTTTGGTGAAGTTCCCTGATTAAGACAGACTAGGAAGTAGGATTTGCCATCTACTTCTGATTAACTTGTCTTTGAAATCCTATGAACACTAGAGGAATGAGGCTAAGGAAACGATGCTGTTGTTGTTGTTGTTGTTATGTGCCATCGAGTCTTTTGCGACTCATAGCGACCCTATGTACAATAGCCCTGAACCCTGCTCTATCCTGTGCCAATTGCACTGCCTCTGACACACCCATCCTGATTACCCCAGTCACTGAATCAATCCATCTCATAGAGGGTCTTCCCCTCTTGCACCGTCCCTCCACCCTCCAAGCATGCTGTCCCTTTCCAAGGACCTGTCCCTCCTTGCAACATGCCCAAAGTATGTCAGACGAAGCCCCAGAATCCTTGCCTCCAAGGAGTTGCTTGGTTTAACCCTCTCCAGGATGAATCTGTTTGTTTTATTGGCAGTCCATGGTATATTCAATACTCTTCTCCAGCACCACAGCTCAAAGGCATCAATTCTCCTTGTGTCCTCCCTAGTCATTGTCCAACTCTCTGATGCATAACAAGTGATTGCAAAGACCATGGCCTGTATGAGGCGCATCTTAGTCTCCAGAGAGACACCATTGCTCTTGAATACTTTAGAGAGGTCCCTAACAACAGACTTTCCCATTGCAATTGCTGGTGCCAAGAGTGTTGACTGTGGAGCTGAGCAAACTGAAGCTGTTATTAAGAATACTGCATGTTTAAAACAGCTGTTGCTGTCATGTGCCATCAAGTCACCTGCAACTCATAGCGACCTTATGTACAATAGCTCTTAATCCTGTCTTATTCTGAACCAATCTCACTGACTATAACATACCTACCTCAGTTACCATATCAATCTATTTCATCCAGGTTCTTTCTTTTCTTTCTCTCTTTTGCTGTCCCTCCATTTTTCCAAGTTTGATGTCCTTCTTCAAGGACATGGTACCTCCTGGCCTTGTACCAAAGTATGTGAGATGAGGCTTCAAAATTCTTGCCTTCAAGGAGAAATATGCATTACTCTCTCCAATACACCTGTTTGTTTTCTTGGTAGTCCATGGAATGTGCAATACATTTATCCAGTACCACAACTCAAAGGCATCAATTCTTCTTTTGTAATCCTTAGTCATTTCCAGCTATCTGATGCATAGCAAATAATTCCAAACACCAACTCCTGGTTCAGGCACACCTTAGTCTTTAGACTAATAACATTACTCGTTAGCACTTTGGAGAAGTCCCTAGCAGCAGATATCCCCAGTGCAATTTGTCTTTTGATTTCTTGAGTGCTGGTGCCAAGAGGATTGATTGTGGAACCAAAGAAACTGAAAGTTAACAACTATAATCTCTTCTCCATCTGTCATGGTGCTATCTATTGGTCCAGTATTTTCATTCTTCTTGATGTTGAGCTTCATTCCGTGTTAAAAGCTTCAGTCATTGACATTCAGTAGCAAATACTCCCTCAGTTTTAGCAAGCAAGGTTGTGTCATCTGCATATCACAGGTTGTTGAGGAATCTTCTTCCAATCCTGATGCCACATTCCTCTTTATAAAGCTCAGCCTACCAAATGATCTATTCTGCACACAGATTGAAAAGGTATAGAGAAGGACACACTCTTTTTATTTTTAACTGTGCAGTGTTTACTTGTTCTGTTCTGAGGACTGCTTCCTGTATAGGCTTTGCATGAACACAATCAAGTGTTCTGGGATTCTCATTTTTCTCAAGGTTAGCCACAATTTGTTGTGACCCACACAGTGAAATGACTTTGCATACTCAAGGAAATACAGATAGATATTCTTCTGGTACTATTTGCTTTCAGCCAAGATCCGTTTCACATTGGCGATAATGTCTCTACTGCCATGGCCTCTTCTAAACCCAGCTTGTATTTCTAGTAGTTTTCTGTCAATGTATCATTCCAGTTTTTGGGGTTTTTTTTTTTTTATATAATCTTCAACAGGATTTTGCTGTGTGATATTAGTGATATTGTTTAATACTTTCCACACTTCCTTTTTTTTACAATGGGAGTAAACATGGAACTCTTCCAGTCAATTGACCATGTATTGTCCTCCTGATTTCTTGGCACAACCTGTGAGCATGTCCAAAGTAGCATCTGTTTGTTGAACTAATTAGTATGCCATTAATTCCTGGGGGCTTGTTTTTTGCCAATTCCTTCAGAGAAGCTTGAACTTCCTCCTTAATCACCATTGT
The DNA here is from genome assembly GCF_000299155.1 of Elephantulus edwardii. Classification (NCBI taxonomy): domain Eukaryota; kingdom Metazoa; phylum Chordata; class Mammalia; order Macroscelidea; family Macroscelididae; genus Elephantulus; species Elephantulus edwardii. Next base: position 2,658,004 of record NW_006399980.1, on the reverse strand, counting down.
CTCTTGATCTTATTTTGTTTCATGAAATTCTTCTGTGTCAGCTAATTATTTTTGGTACAGTGACTGAGTACTCTTTTCATCTTATTTAGATGATTCCTGGATCATTCAATACCCTGTCCATAACATCCCTCATTATCACAACTTGAGTTTTGAATTTTTTTCTTTCTTTTGTTCAGCTTAATAAATGCCAAAAGAGTTGGCCCTGTTGATTTTCTGACTTCAGCTCTTTGCTCATTTCATTATAATACATTGATTTTACTTTCTGTACTGCCTTTTGAAATCTTCTTAGTTTTTAAACTTCCTGCTTTATCCTCTTTGCTTTGGCTTCTTGAAGCTTTAGTGCAATATTTGGAGTCTTTTTTGACACCCATGTCAGTCTTTGCTTCCTCTTCTGTCTTTGCATTCTTTGTGGATGATATTCTTGATACCTTCCACATCTCATCTGGTCTTTGCTCATTCGTGTTCAAGGCCTCAACTCTGTTCCTGAGATGGTTTTTAAATCTAGGTGGGATAAATTCAAGGCTGCATTTTGGTTCCTGTGGATTTATTTAACCTTCTTTAGCTTTAGTTTGAACTTGCATATGAGTAGTTGATGATCTATTCAACAATCAGCATCTGGCCTAGTTTTCAGAGCTAATGTTGAGATTCTCCAACAACTCTGCTCACAAATGTAATTGATTTGATTCCTGTGAATACCATAAGGTGAGATCCATGTGTATAGTTACCATTTATGTTTCTTATAAAAGATATTTGCAATTAATAAATCATTGATTATACAGAATTCTATCATTCTATCTCCAGCCTCATTTCTGTCACCAAGTCTATGGTTTCTGGTTACTGATCTTTCTCTCAGTTTCCCAACTTTTGCAGTCCAGTCACCCATTTATTATTAATTCTTCTTGGTTGCATGTTTGCTCGACTTCTGACTGCAAAATTTGGTAAAAATAATGTATTTTTCTCCTCTTTCTCTCAGTTTGTTAGTGAATACATTTGAATGATAGTGGTATTCACTAGATTTTCTTATACATATAAAGATACTACCCTGTTGCTTACAACATTGTATTTCAAGATGGATCTTGAAATGACCTTTCTAACTATGAAAGTGACCCTCTTTTTTATTCACCTTTTCATCTCTGGTGTAGTAGATCATATAATTGGCTGATTCAACATCTCTTATGCCACTCCATCTCATTTCACTCATGTTGTTGTTTGTTGTTATGTGCCGTCGAGTCGCCTGTGACTCATAGCGACCCTATGTACAACAGCCCTAAACCCACTCTGTCCTGTGCCAATTGCACTGTCTCTGACACTCCCATCCCAATTATCCCAGTCACTGAATCAATCCACCTCATAGAGGGCCTTCCTCTCCTGCACTGTCCCTCCACCCTCCCAAGCATGATATCCCTCTCCAGGGACCGGTCCCTCCTCACAACATGTCCAAAGTATGTTAGACGGAGCCTCAGAATCCTTGCCTCCAAGGAGCCACCCGGTTTAGCCCTTTCTAGGACAAATCTGTTTTCCTAGCAGTACATGGTATTCTCAATACTCTTCTCCAGCACCACAGCTCAAAGGCATCAATTGTCCTTCTATCCTCCCTGGTCATTGTCCAACTCTCTGATGCATAACAAGTGATTTCGAAGACCATAGCCTGTATTGGATGTACCTTAGTCTCCAGAGAGACGCCATTGCTCTTCAGTACTTTGGAGAGGTCCCTAATGGCAGACTTTCGACTAAACTTCAGAGACATTGATCCCAACATAAGGAACTACCATCAGCTGATGTGTTTGGAATCACAGAAGCCATGGAAGCCTCATATATAAGTTAGTAGATGGAGGGCTGGTCAAAGGGAGATAGATGTGAAGGGAGGGGGTAGAAGTGGCTGGGTATCCTGTTGGATGATGGAGCAGGGAAATAAGTGGGTAAAGACATGTGTGAGAAAGGCAGGGACAACACTGACACTAAAGTTAACGCTGCAATAAGGGATATACCTTTAACTTGCTGGTCTGTCTGATACTTCTCTGTACCTGAACAGTCACATTAAGACAGACTAGGAAGAAGGATTGGCCATCCACTTCTGAAATAGCAGGCCTCTGAAAACCCTATGTACAAGTACAACTGAAGGTCATTAAAAATGACTAGACCAATATATAATCAGAGAACTGCCAGAAGTTCAAACAAGATTTAGAAGAGGCTATGGGGGAAAAAATAAAATAAAGTAAAATAAAATAAGAAGAGGCTATGACACCAGAATCTATAATTGTTAATATCAGATAGATCCTGGCTGAAAATAAAGAGCACAAGAAGCATGTTTATTTGTGTTTTGTTGATTATGAGGAGGCATTTAACTGTGTGGATCATAATAAGTTACTGCTAATATTGAGATGATAGAAGGGGAATTGATACCTTTGAGCTACCGTGTTAGAGAATAGTATTAAATATATGACAGACGGCTAGGAGAACAAATAAGTTCATCCTAGAGGGCGTTAAACCAGGCTGCTCCTTGAAGGCAAGGATTCTGAAGTTTCTTCTGACATACTTGGACATGCTGCAAGGAGGAACCAGTCCTTGGAGAATGACATTATGCTTGGGAGGGTAGAGGGACAGCACAAAAGAGGAAGACCCTCAATGAGATGGATTGATTCAGTGATTGGGGTAATGAGGGTAGGTGTGTCAGAGACAATAAGATTGGCACAAGATAGAGCAGGGTATAGGGCTTATTGTACATTGGCACAAGATAGAGCAGGGTATAGGGCTTATTGTACATAGGGTTGCTATGAGTCACAAGCGACTCAATAGCACATAATAACAACAAAACAATATTGAGAGGAATGGGAATCCCAGAATACTTAATTGTTCTCATGTGAAACCTATACCTAGACTAGGAGGCTGTTGTGCAAACAGAACAAGGAAACATTTTTATTGTTGTTATATACCATTGAGTTGCCTGCAACTCATAGTGACCATATGCATAATAGCTCTTAACCCTGCCCTATCCTGAGTCAGTCTCCCTGTCTCTTACACATCTAAACCCATTGTCCCAGATATAGTCAGAGAACTGTCCCATCTCATCCAGGGTCTTCCCCTCCAGTGCTGTCCCTCACCCTTCCAAGCATGATGTCCTTCTCCAAGGACTGGTCCCTCCTAGCAATATACCCTAAGTATGTGAGACAGAGTTTCAAAAACCTTGTCTCTAAGTAACAACTTGGTTTCATGTTCTCCAGGACAAACCTGTTTGTTCTCTTGGCATTCCATGGAATGTTCAACACTCTTTTCCAGTACCACAACTCAAAGGCTTTGGTTTTTCTTCTGTCATCTTTAGTCATTGTTCACCTCTCTGATTCATAACAAGTAATTACAAAGACCATGGCCTGGACCAGGTACATCTTATTCTCCATTGACATCATTGTTCTTTAGCACTCTGGGGAGATCCTTGACAGCAGATTTTCTCAGTGCAATTCACTTTTTAATTTCTTGAATGCTGGTGACAAGAGTGTTGATTGTAGGACCAAACAAGAAGAAATTGTTAAAAATCTCATTCTCCTCTCCATCTATCATGATGGTGCCAATTGACCCAGTGGTGAGACTCTTTGTCTTCCTGATATTGAGTTTCCATTCATATTGAATACTGTAGTCCTTGACCTTCTTCACTGCATGGTTTAAAATTAAGAATGATGTGCATCCTTTCTCCATACCTATTCAGTCTGTATTCTGAGAAAATTATTCAGAAAGGTAAACTCTATGAAGAACAATTTGGCATCAGATTCAGAAGAACATTCATCAATAGCCTATGTGATGGAGATGACAACATTTCTTGCTGAAAGTGAGGAGAATTTGCAGCACATGCTGCAGAAGGACAAAGCTACAGTTTTCAATATAAATTACATCTCAATGTCAATAAAACAAAAATAATTTCACCACTGGACTGATAGGCAGAAGTTGGTAGAAATGCTCAATTTCTTTATCTTCAGTTTTAGGTGTAGTTGTATATATTTGAGGGAGGAGGAAACCCAAAAACCAAAACCCAAACAAAACTCATGTGGTTACTACTAGACACATGGCCCTCGCCTGATGGATTGTTTAGGTACCAGATTGACTACATTTGTGGAAAGAATCACTGCAGAAGCTCAGTATCAGGAATCAAAATGAGTTCGGATGCTGACTGCTGAACAGAGATGGCAAAATTTTATATCATATACTTTGGATATTTAGGAGGGGCTATTCCTTGGAATGTGACATCGTGCTTGGAAAGATGGAGGGTCAGTGAAAAAGAAGAAAACCTTCAACCAGGTGGATTACTACAGCAACTCAATAATAGGCTCAAATATGTCAGAGATGATAAAGATGGCACAGGATAGGACGTGGTTCAGATCTGTTGTTCAGAGGGTGGCTATTAGTCCTGCCCGACCTAATGCCACATAACAAGTCACTGCTTACCAAAGCAGTGTATAGATTATTACTTTCTTATGCCAATAGACATTAATGTCCTCCAAGGAGATGGTTTTGAATCGCAGAACAAGCAAATAATTCCTTCAGTGTCTTGTTAGAAATATGCACAACTTTCTCCCTTTGTCAAGTCAATGGTTTTAACTGGAGATTTCACATTGTTTGCTCATGGAATTTTATAACTATTGTTGTTTACCTGTGGAGTTTTAAAAAGTGCTGATAATCTTTATATATTCTTGGGGAAGAAATAAGAAATATAGGAAAAATGTAAAACTGACACCAGAAAAAAAAAAGCCTAAAATGATAGATATTAAGAATTAGAGAAAGTGAAAAGGCTTTGTTACAGAATACTTTACATTATATAATAATTTATATTCAACTCTAGAAGTCGGCTTCTAACTGGAGGGATGGCTGGCATCTTGATGGCAGCTCCTCTTGGTGGCAGTCAGGCAAGAGAAGTTTATGGGGTCCTTTTCATTGTGTGTTACTGTTCTTTTTGCCCTTCAAAAGTGAGCGGCAGCCCTGAACCTTAAAGTAAGGGTAAGTAAAGGTGCAGCCTGCAGGATCTGCTCAAGGCGGGAACTTAAAATCCTGTAGGGCCTTTGGGCCTGCAGCCCTCAGGCCTGCCTTTATTTGTTTTTAGTGAAACATTCTTCTAAGTCATAAAGTCCTGGTCTGTCTACTTACCGTACAGAGGTAACTCATGGTTGCTGTGAAGCTGAACTTTGTGACACTGATGTGTCAAATGTGAGAATGGTTACCCATGGTGGACAGTGCTTGGTGGAGCTCCCCGATTAAAACAAGCTTGGAAGCAGGATTGGCATCCACTTTTGTAATAGCTTGCTTTTTGCAAACCCTGTGAACCTGGAGAAAGGATGAAAGTTATACGAGTGTCACTATGAGTTGCCTCTGACTCAACAACAACAACAACAACATGCAGTTTTAGTTACTGAAAGAGTTAATTCTGAATTAAAGGATATGACAGACCTTAAACAGAAGTATATGTTGTAATTCATTAATTAGGAGCTTCTGTAAAGTTAGTAAAAATTGTAAAGACTAAAGAAGTATTTGAAGTTCAAGCTATGATATTTTAATTATAAATAGAATAGCGTTAGATTTCCTTTTAGTTTCCAAAAGTGGAGTTAACAATATAAACTTTCTTTGCATATTTTGAGTATCTTTAAACTGACCATTTATTGTCACTCGCTCCCAAATAGCTCCTTTTTTATGGATTTTCCCATTGTCATAATCCTAATTTATCCTGCAGGCAGGAGCCATACTGTTGGAACAAAAAAGAGAATTTAACTTCAGTTGCCACCAATATTGTTGAAACTTCTCAACCAGAGTCCTTTCAGAAGAAGGTCAATTCTATTGTAGGTGATCAGCATCTTTTAATGGGGGCTTGATCAAAATGATGGAATGTCATTTGTTCCAGAACACTTTACGGTGCTTACACGAAACCTATACTTGGACCAGGAAGTAGTAGTCAGGACAGAGCAGAGAAACACTGCATGGTTCAGGATCAGGGAAGGTGTACATCACAGATGCATCCTATCTCCATACTTTTTCAAAATGGAATTAATAGTAGGTCCTAAAATCCAGAGGAGTTTTTGGTAAAGTTTCTAGTAAATTATTGATTCATACTACTTATGAGAAACAAAATGAAGAGAATGATCTGATACAAAGATAATCCTAAAATAACAACTCAGGTTGTTTCTTAGTTGGTAAAGAGGAATTAGTGGAAAATTTGTGAAAGAATAAGTTGTTCTAAAGCTCATTTCTGGTCATAGTAACTAAAATGCTTTGCATATATAAAAGACACTTACTCTGCTTGGACATTAGAAGACATTCTAGTTACCTAATTTAATTTGTTTATTCCTCAATAAACTCTGCTTTTGCTCCTACCAGATTCAGCTATTTTTTTCCTTCTTTTAGAGATTTTATTTGATTGCTCTTTCCCCTTGCTGCCACTATGCTTTCTATTGAGTTTAGAAATGAACCGAGGTTACAAATGATAATAATGAAATAGTGACCTTTGGTCAAAAAAGATTTGGTTGTTGTATAAGATTCTGGAATCTGCCTTCCTCTTCCTTGAGGACATGTCTTCGAAAAAGCATTTTGTTCTGTTGAAAATGACCAGCAGGCTTCTTGGCATAATAGTTTATCAAACATGCCCATACATACCCATATAATCTACCTAAAGCTTGGAGTCCAACTTCCATAACAAAATCACCAAGTGTCATAACAAAAAGAAGCTTGTATATTCAGATCCCTGTCATTTGAAGATGAAGCAATGAAAGCTGAGAGAAATAAAATAATTCCACTAACGATACCCTGGTAATTAGAGACAGATGTAAGATCATACCTCAAATATTACACAAATACTTTTTCTAACTCAGAGTTGTATCTGTTCTTATTAGACGACAATATTATATAAAAAGAATGTTGTAATTACAAAACTTCTTGATTTCAGAATCAAGTAATTATATACATTTTACAGTAGCAATAGCAACAACAACAAACCAGGTAAATTTAATTCTGAGAAATTCAATATATGGGCAATGATTATCAATCCTAAAAGATAACAACCCAATTGAATAAAAAGTTCTAGAAGAGAATATTTTATCTTCTTTTTTTGTATGTATCTATTGGAATCACAGTATGGGGTTTTGCTAGTAGTTCCTCTTTGATTCAGAGATAGATTAGTTGCTTATTACTTCTCTGATCATTTTGGAGCAAAAGAGATAATTTCTGAATTTCCAAACTGTAGCCAAGAGAATGCTAGTCTTGAAGATAAGCTTGAAGAGGAACAGAAATGAAGGGAAGAATCTTGTTATGTAATTCTGAGTTGGAACTGATTAATAACTGACCCTCCAGCAGATTTTTAGTCAGTAAATTGCCGATGAATTGGAACTGTGTGCCTTTAGATTGTCAGTGTCACTCTAGGCAAGAAATACCTGTTGTGATGTTGCAAAGATTAGAATGTCTGAGTTCTGAAGGGAAGTACAGATGTAGTTAACCATCAATGGCTAGCCATTAATGGCCTTTGGCATACAGTCTTCATAGTATATTCTAAGACAGGCAAAGAAAGAGGCCCAAGAACATTATGACTGAACTATGTCTCAGTGGATAGGATAGTTGACGATGATAGGCAATGACACATAAACCCAACGTATATAACCTGATGATGGTACAAGATAGGGAAAGGTTAAGATCTTATGTTGGCAGGATCCCTATTGTTGTTGTTGTTGTTGTTATGTGCTATCGAGTCGCTTGCAACTCATAGCGACCCTATGTACAAGAGCTCTATACGCTCTTCTATCCTGTGCCAACCTAGGCATCTCAAACGCACTTATTCCCACCACTCCAGTCACAGAATCGATCCATCTCACCGAAGGTCTTCCTCTCCTTCGCCACCTCTTCACTCTGCCAAACATGATGTCCTTCTCCAAGGACCAGTCCCTCCTTGCAACACGCCCAAAATATGTCAGACGAAGCTTCAGAATCCTTGACTCCAAAGAGCCTTCTGGCTTTACCTTCTCCAGGACAAACCTATTTTTTCTCCTAGCAGTCCATGGTATATTCAACACTCTTCTCCAGCACCACAGCTCAAAGGCATCAATTCTATATTAACCCTATTCACTATCCAACTCTCTGATGCATAGCACGTAATTGTGAAGACTATAGCCCAGATCAGGCAAACCTTACCCTCCAGTCTGACGTTGTTGCTTTTCAGTACTCTTGAGAGGTCCCTCACAGCTGAATTTCCCAATGCAATTCATCTCTTCATTTCCTGACTGCTGTTACCAAGGGTGTTGATTGTAGAGCCAAGTAAAACTATCTCAATCTCTTCACCATACATACTGCTGCTACCAATTGGCCAATTGGCCCAGTGGTGAGAATCTTTATTTTCTTAATGTTGAGCTTTAGTCCATATAGGAGGCTGTAGTCCTTGATCTTCTGCAGCAAGCCCTTCAGGTCCTCCTCGGTTTCAGCAAGCAGGGTTGTGTCATCTGCATAACGCAGGTTGTTGATGATTCTTCCCCCAATCCTGATGCCACATTCCTCTTCATATAGCCCAGTGTCTCAGATGATCTGTTCTGCATACAGATTGAAAAGGTATGGAGACAGAATACATCCCTGCCGAACCCCCTTCTTGATTTTGAACCCTGTAGTGTCTCCTTGCTCTGTTCTGACAACTGCCTCTTGGTTCAAGTAAAGGTTTCGCATTAGCACAATCAAATGTTATGGGATTCCCATTCTTCTCAGAGTCAGCCACAGCTTGTTGTGATCCACACAGTCAAAAGCCTTTGCGTAGACAATGAAGCACAGATAGACATTCTCCTGGTATTCTTTGCTTTCTGCCAAGATCCATCTAACATTAGCTATAATATCCCTAGTACCACGACCTCTTCTAAATCCAGCCTGCACATCTGGCAGTTCTCTGTTGACATATTGTTCCAAACTTTTTTTGATCATTTTCAGCAGAATCTTGCTTGCATGTGATATTAATGATATTGTTCGATAATTTCTACACTCTGTTGGGTCACCTTTCTTTGGAATGGGAACAAATATCGATCTTTTCCAGTCAGTGGGCCAGCTGGCTGTTCTCCAGATTTCTTGGCACAACTTAGTGAGCACATCCAGGGCAGTGTCTGTCTGTTGAAATATGTCAGTTGGTATGCCATCAACTCCTGGAGCCTTGTTTTTTTGCCAATTCCTTCAGAGCAATTTGAACTTCCTCATTCATCACCATAGGATCTTGCTCATATGTCATTTCATGAAATTCTTCTGTGTCAGCCAATTCCTTCTGATACAGTGACTCTGTGTATTCCTTCCATCTACTCTTGATACTTCCTGGATCATTTAATATTCTACTCAAGGTATCCTTAAGTATTGCCACCCATGGCTTTAATTTGGTTTTCAGCTCCTATTTTTAGTTGTAGTCAATTAGATGGCATCCAACAGCAAAAACCCACATAATGACTGTTACATAAGCTTCCTCCAAATTCATATACTACTTGGGAATACAGGAGATAGAAAACCCTGAACTTCAGAGAAATTAACTGAGGAATCTGAGTATAAAAGTCATGAGAATTGAGTTACCTTAAAATTGTAGGATTAAATATTTATTAAAACAAAGGTTTTGACCAGTAGTGGCTAGTAGAATTCTTGACTTTTATACATGAAACTTGTGTTTGATTCCCAGTCAATACACTTCATCCACAGCCACAACTCATCTGTCAGTGGAGAATTGCATGTTGCTTTGATGGTAAATAGGTTTCAACAGAACTTTCAAACTAAGACAGACTGAAAAGAAAAGGCTAGCAGTCTATTCCCAAAAATAAAACAATGAAAACACAATCGATCATAGTAGTCCAAATTTACAATACAGCATAGGGATGATTCAGGGTCAGGCAGTATTTCATTGTGCATAATGTTGCCATGAGAAGGGGACCAACTTCATGGCAAATAACAACAAAAATATAGAAAAAGAAAAAAATATCACTACTTTGTACATATAAACTGTTTTACTTCATTTGAAAATCATGTATTTCCTGGGATGGGGATGGGGAGGCTGAAATATTATCTCTGTTGTTGTTGCTCTTATGTGCCATCGAGTTGCTTGTGACTCACAGCGGCCCTATGTACAACATCTCTAAACTCTGCTCTGTCCTGTGCCAATCTCATTGTCTCCGACACCTGATTGTCCCAGTCACCGAATCAATCCATCTCCTAGAGGGCCTACCCCTCCTGTGCCTGCCCTCCATCCTCCCAAGCATGATGTCCCTGCCTCTGACACACCCATCCCGATTACCCCAGTCACTGAATAAATCCATCTCATAGAGGGTCTTCCCCTCCTGCACTGTCCCTCCACCCTCCCAAACATGATGTCCATCTCCAAGAACCAGTCCCTCCTTACAACATGACCAAAGTATGTCAGATGAAGCCTCAGAATCCTTGCCTCTAAGGAGCAGACTAGTTTAACCCTCTCCAGGATGAATCTGTTTGTTTCCTCAGTAGTCCATGGCACTCTCAGCACTCTTCTCCAATACCACAGCTCAAAGGCATCAATTCTCTTCTATCCTCCCTGGTCATTGTCCAACTCTCTGATGCATAACAAGTGATTGCAATGACCATGGCCTGTACCAGACGCACCTTAGTCTCCAGAGACACAACGTTGCTCCTGAGTACTTTAGAGAGGTCTCTAACAGCAGAATTTCCCATCGCAATGCACCTTTTAATTTTCTGGCTGCTGGTGCTGAGAGTGTTGACTGTGGAGGCAAGCAGACTAAAGCTGTGAAAAATATGAATCTTATCACCATCCATCCTGATGCTGCCAATTGGCCCAGTGGTGAGAATCTTTGTCTTCTTGACATTGAACCTCAATCCATATTGAAGCCTGCAGTCCCTGCACACACACACATATTTAGTATTGTTTATTCTTTGTAGAACTCAGTGGTGATAGCAGGAATGTGCCTTCAGTAGAGACTGAACAATATCTGTCCACAAAGACATTAGGCTTTTTCCATTAACATTTGGGAAATAAGGAGGCTGCTCAAATCTAGTTCTTTCTAGACTTCTTCAATATAAGTATTTCTCCTTTAATTATAAAAAGTTAAAAAAAAATAAGAGCCACAGATAGGCAAGGGAGTAGAGAAGAAACTCCCACTCACTTGTTTTAAGTGTGGACTTGAAGGACACTTGGCCAAGGGTGGCTCATATCAGGTCCTCGTGGTTGACAGGACTGACAGGCCCCACCTCCCAGCTGGAAACAAAGGAGGACGCTTCAACGATTTAGATCCTCCCTGAAGAGTTGTGGGTGAGCATTAACTTTACTGGTAAGTATATTAGTTTCTCCTGAACACAAAGCCTACTAATTGGTCCTAAACACCTTCTGAGGTCCCAACTCTTCTCACTATTTCTTAGTTGTTGGAATGGATGGAAAACCTCATAAGCAGTTCCTTACTTCACCTCTGCCTTGCATGCGGACTTCCAAGTTGTAAAACAACCCAGTGGAAGATGGAATTTGCTCCAGAACTTAAGAACAGTAAATAACGTAACTGAGCCTCTATATCTTGTGGTTCCTAACCTCTACACTATAATAGACAAAGTGCTAGTCAATAGGCCTTTTATTGCAAGAACCACCTTCCCTCTGTAACTTGATTTATGCCACTATTAGAACCTCTAGTCGGAATATTATTGCTTTTTCATTTTTGACTCATGTACTTTTAACTTGTTAGTTAAATTTGT
>NW_006399980.1:2619268-2645423 GCF_000299155.1 Elephantulus edwardii | reverse complement strand
TTCTTTTGGCCATCCATGGGATATTCAGTGCTCTTTTCCAATACCACAATCCAAAGGTATCAATTCTTCTTTATTCAATTGTCCAGCCTCAGATGCATAACAAGTGATCATAACAAGTGTCTATGGCCTGAATGAGATGCACCTTAGTCCTCAAACTGATATAATTACTCCTCAATAATTTGGAGAGATCCTTAATGGTCAATTTTCCAAGTGCTATGTGCCTCCTTATTTCCTGACTGTTTGGTACCAAGGGTGTTAATTGTGGATCCAAGAAAGATGAAGCTGTTGACAGTTTCAATCTCCTCTCCATCCACCATAACTTTGTCTATTGGTCCAGTGGTAACAATCTTTGTTTTCTTGGCATTGAGATGCAATCCATACTGAAAGCTGCATTCCTTGATCTTCTGCAACAAGTGCTTGAAGTCCTCCTCACTTTCAGTAAATACGGTTGTTTTATCTGCATAATGCATGTTATCAATGTTTCCCTCTAATCCTGATACTACACTCCTCTTCATAATATCCACCTTCTCAAATAATTTGCTCAGCAAACAGATTGAATAGGTATGGAGAGAGAATACAACCCTGACACACATCATTCTTAATTTTAAACTATGTAGTGCTTACAGACTAAAAAATATTGATAGTGGCATGGCTGACAAGGAGCTCACGTATAAAATTTATAAAGATCACCAGCACCTGAACAAGAAAAAGACAAAAAAAATCCAATTGCAAAATGGGTAGAATATATAAGAAGCCTTAATCACAGAAGACATTCAGAGGGCAAATAAACACAAGAAGAAAAGCTGAAGATCACTAGCAATTGGAGATATGCAAATCAAAACAATAATGGAATATTTATCATCTTACTCTAGCAACAACAGCAGAATCCAGCAACAGGATAACAAGTAGCAAATGCTGATGAGGATGTGGAGAGATTGGAAATCTCATGCACTGCTGATGGTACAACCATTGAGGAAAGCATTTTGGCATTTCCTCTGAAAAGTTGAAAACAGAGGTATCATTTGATCCAGTTTTTCCACTGCTGGGAATATACTCAAAAGAAAGAAGAGCTGTGACATTTATTGCAATATATTTATTTACAAAATCAAAGAAATGAAAATAGCCCAAGTGCCCAACAGCATATGAATGGACGTATCCTCAATGCATTGCAGAACTGACACTCTGCCTTCTTTTCCCCTTATCCACAGTGGTTTTACCTCCCTACAATGCCACCACTGTGCCTTGGACTTATGCTTTGAAAGTCTTAGAGAAAAGCAGACCTACAACTGATAGGATCCAACCATGCAGAGACTCTGACCAGCCTAAGGACCCACACTCACTGTGGTAAATAAAATTCTAGGAAGCCTTGCCTCTCTGCAAAGGCTGAGTCAGATATGCAAACCTCAGAAACACTGAGAGGAGAGGCTTGGAATCTTCATCCCCAAGAGCCCCTGAGTTCTCATACTCAAACTCTGAAAATCATACTCTGACACTGAAGTGGACAGAGTGCCACCTCCCTGCCAACAGCCCAGGTAGATAATTACATGCTGTGACTCAGGCTCATTTCTAAGGACCCTCTCTGACATGTGTCATGTGCTCCAAACAACTCCATGGTGAGCAGAGCTCCTGGAAACCCTGCTTTCTTACTCACTGCCCAGCTAGATCTTTCTTTCCCATGACTGAAGCAGAGAGAAGAGTCCTTGGAAGCCTCATCCTCAGATACTTCACCTTTTCTGAGACCCACACTCAAACAGCCATGCCTTCTTGCCTATGATCCAGCCTGATAAGTCACCTGCTTCTGACACCGAGGAGTTTGCCTGCACTATCTACACTGTGGAAACTTTGGAGTTCGATGTTAAAACACTCATGCTGGACAAACAATTCCTTATAGGATCAAAGCCTTCTTTTTGCTTTTTAAACCTGAAGAAGAACTAAGCCTACAATTGCTAGACCATTGAAACCCAGGATATGATGAAATAATATTTTTTTCTTTCTACAAAACCACCATAAACACAATGGCATGGAAAAAGCAGACTCAAAAGCCCATAAAAAACCAAAGCAAAGTGTCCCCTCCACCCCTAAACTTACTCAAAGCACAAAGTCAATGGACTTCATGGAGAGGAAAAGCTGATAGAACTTCTGACATGGAATTCAAACGAAAAAGGGTCAACTATGTTCACTGGCTGAAAGAAAACTATGAATGATTACAGGAAACCACAAACAAAATCCAAGAAAAATGGAAAAATACAATACAAGACACTGAAAAATGCAGTGCAAGACAAAGCAGATTTAATAAAAAGCAAAAAGGAAGTAAGATTAAGAAAGTCCAAGAATTATGTGCAGCATCATCAAGAGAAATAACATATGTGTAATCACATTTCCAGAACAGAAAGAAGAAAAAAGACACAGAAAAAATTGGAGAAGAGTTTTTAACATAGCATGGACTGCCAAGAGAACAAACACTTCTGTCTTGGAGAAGGTGAAACCAAGTTGTTCCTTGGAGGCAAGGATTTTGAAACTCTGTCTCACATACTTTGGACATGTTGTCAGGAGGGCCAGTCTTTGGAAAAGGACATAATGCTTGGAAGAATAAAAGGTCAGCACAACAGAGGAAAACCCTGGATGTGATGGATTGATACAATGACTATGGCATTGGGATCAAGTATGTTGGCCATGGTTAGTTTGGCTCAGGACAGGGCAAGGTTCAGAGCCATGGTTCATCGGGTCACTGTAATTCATATTTGACTTAGCAGCATATCAAAACAACAATGGAATAGATTAAGGGAGAGACTGTTCTGAAGGGAATGAATCATTAGACATTGTGTGCATGGCAATTGACAATCTAAAATAAGACATGCATTACAAAGTGAACTGGAGAAGGAAGAAGATTGAAAAGTTGTGTCAGTGAATAAATTAAAACCCATCAGTTCTTTAAATTTTCACTAAAATCACAATAAAAAAGAAATTAAAATTTTTTTAATGATAAGTAAATGATAAAATTAACCAACTCAACCTTATAGACATATACAGGGGTAATGCATCCTCTCAAAGTTCAGTATATATTCACCAGTGATCATAAAACATTCTCCAGAATAGATCATAGTAGATAACAAAGCAACTTCAATAAATTAAATACTACAGATCATTTTCTCAATCACAATGCAATAAAATTAAAAATAAGAAACAAGAAGATAAATAGAGAAAAATCAGGCATTTGGAAGCAAAACAACTCCCTGATAGAACATTATTTACTAATACAAGAAATAAAATAAATAAATAAAAAAGTTTCTTGAAACAAATGAGAATGGAAACACAACCTACCAAAGCCTCTGAGATACAGAAAACACAGTGCTTGGAAGTCAATTCACAGTAGTAAGCAAACACATCAAAATAGAAGAAAGAATAAAAATTAACTATTTAAGACAACACCTCCAACAAATATAAAATGAAGAGCAAGCAAACACCACAACTTCTAAAAGAAAAGAAATCATAAAAATAAGATCAGAAGTAAATGAAATAGAAAACAGAAAAACAATTAACAAGATGACACAGCACTGCTTGCTGAAACTGAGGAGGACCTGAAGCACTTGTTGCAGAGGGTTAAGGACTGCAGCCTCCAATATGGATTGAGGCTCAATGTCAAAAAGACAAAGATTCTCAGCACTGGACCAATTGGCAGCATTAGGATGGATGGTGAAGAGATTGAGATTGTTCACAGCTTTAGTTTGCTTGGCTCCACAATCAACACTCTTGGCACCAGTAGCCAGGAAATTAAAAGACGTATTGCAATGGGAAAGTCTTCTGTTAGAGACCTCTCCAAAGTACTGAAGAGCAATGGTCTCTCTGGAGACTAAGGTGCATCTGATACAGGCCATGGTCTTTGCTATCACTTGTCATGCATCAGAGAGTTGGACAATGACTAGGGAGGATAGAAGGAGACTTGATGCCTTTGAACTGTGGTGCTGGAGAAGAGTATTGAGGGTACCATGGACTGCTAGGAAAACAGATTCATTCTGGAAAGGGTTAAACCGGGCTGCTCCTTGGAGGCAAGGATTCCGAGGCTTCGTCTAACATACTTTGGACATGTTTTAAGGAGGGTCCGGTCCTTGGAGAGGGACATCATGCTTGGGAGGGTGGAGAGACAGCACAGGAGGGGAAGGCCCTCTATGAGGTGGATTGATTCAGTGACTGGAGTAATCGGGATGGGTGTGTCAGAGACAGTGCAGTTGGCACAGGACAGAGCAGAGTTTAGGGCTGTTGTACATAGGGTTGCTATGAGTCGCAAGTGACTCGACGGCACACAACAACAACAACAACAGGAGTTCTTCAAAAGGTTCAATGAAATTTACAGTCCACTGATTTTACTAATGTAAAAACAACAACAACAACAACAACAAAAATCCCACAAAAAACTCCACAAATGGCACACGGTTCAGATCTGTTTTTCATAGGATTGATATCAACTTGACGGCACCTAACAATAACTGCAAGAGACAAAAAGAGACCTAGATAAGTGGATGAATATACTATGCTCATGAATAGGAAGGTTTAATATAAAAAATGATAATTCTACCAAGAATAATCTACACGTTTAATGCAATCACAATGCAGATATCAATAGTATTCTTGAATGAGTTGGAAAAGGCAATACCCAATTTTATTTGAAAAAGAAAGAGACCCCCAATAAGCAAAGCACTATCTGAAAAAAATAGGAGGTATCACACTTCTGACCTCAATACTATGCAGACATAGCAGTCAAGACAGCATTGTACTGGTACAGCAAAAGATACATGTTTGTTGTTGCTATTGTTAAATGCCTATAAGTCACCTGTGACTCATAGCAAGCCTATGTACAACAGCTCTGAAGCCTGACCTATACTGAACCAGTCTCATTGACTCTGATACACCTACTCTCATTATCCCAGTTACTGTATCAATCCATGTCATTCAGGGTCTTCTCTCTTGCGCTGTCCCTCCACCCTTCCAAGCATGATCTTCTTCCCCAAGGACCTGTACCTCATGGCCATGTGCCCAAAGTATGTGAGATGGAGCTTCAAAATCCTAGCCTCCAAGAAGAAACCTGGTTTAACCCTCTTCAAGACAGACTTGTTTCCTTGGTGGTCCATCATATGTTTGAGACTTTTCAAAAGGCATCAATTCTTCTGTAATCATTAGTTATTGTCCAGCTCTCTGTTGCATAGCAAGTAACTGTGAAGACCATGGCCTGGATTATGTGCACCTTTCTCTAGACTGGCATCGTTTCTCCTCAGTACTCTGGAGAGGTCCCTGACAGCAGATTTTCCCAATGTAATTTGTTTTTTGATCTCCTGATTTCTGGTGCCAAGAGCAGTAATTGTGGAGCCGAACAAGCTGCAATTATTAACAATGTCAATCTCTTCTCCATCCACCCAGTGGTGAGTATCTTTGTCTTCTTGATGTTGAGCTTAATCCATATTGAAGACCACAGTCCATGACCTTCTGCAGCAAGTGCTTCAGGTCCTCCTCAGTTTCAAGAAGCAAGGTTGTGCCATCTGCATAATGTAGGTTGTTGATGAATTTTTCCCCAATCCTGGTGCCACATTCCTCCTTATAATGCCCAGCCTCATGAATTATCTATTCCATATTAAAGTTTAAAAGGAATGGAGATAAGATGCATCCCTGATAGACTTTTTCCCTGATTTTGAACTGTGCAAGGTTTCCTTGCTGTGTTCTGAGAACTGCTTCCAAGTTTGAGTCTAGGTTTCACATGAGCACAATCGCGTGTTCTGAGATTCCCATTCTCCTTAAGGCTAGCCACAATTTATTGTGATCTGCACAGTCAATGCCTTTGCATAGTCAATTAAAAACCGATAGACATTCCTCTGGTACTCTCTGCTTTCTGCCAAGATCCATCTGACATTGGTGATGATGTGTCTCAAGTGTCACAACTTCTGCCTGCTTGTACTTCTGGCAGTTCTCTGTTGATGTACTATTCCAGTCATTTTTTTAAATAATATTCAGCATAATTTTGCTTGCATGTGATATTAATGATATTGTTCTATAATTTATACATTCTGTGAGGTCACCTTTTTTTTGGAATGGGAACCAATATGGATCTCTTCCAGTCAGTTGGTCAGGTAGTTGTCCTCCACATTTCTTGGCACAATCTGGTGAGCACATCCAGAACAGAATCTGTTTGTAGAAATATGTCAATTGGTATCACATCAATTCCTTACACCTTTCCACCCCCCACGTCTTTCAGAGCAGCCTTCATTTCCTCCTTTATCACCATTTGAGTAAAATATTATCAACAACCCACTTTGGGCATGTTGCAATGAGGGACCAATCCTTGGAGAGGGACATTATGCTTGGGACGGAGGAGGGACAGCACAGGAGGGGAAGACTGTAGGTGAGATGTATTGTCAGTGACTGGAGTAATGGGGGTAGGTGGGTCAGAGACAGTAAGGTTGGCTCAGGATTCAGAGCTGTTGGACATATGGTCACTATGAGTCACAAGTGACTTGACGGCACATAACTACAACCACCGCCTATGTTGAGCTGATCTTTGACAAGGAGATTAAATAAATAAAGTGGGGAAATAGCAATCTCTTTAACTTGATGACAAAATTGAACATGCATTGGCAGAGAGGCAAAGCAAAATCCACACCTCGTACCATATGCAAAAATAAACTCAAGGTAAATCAGTGATTTAGGTGTAAAACCAAAAGCTATCAAATAAAAAAAGAGAGAATAAATCTCAAAGCCCTAATCTATGGCTTGAATAGACTTCCAAGCATAACTAAAAAGCTACATCCAGGAAAGGATAAAATAGATGAATGAGGCCTTAAAATAAAATCCTGTGTACTTCTCCAGTAGATTAGAAAGGAAACCCATACATTGGGAAAAATATTTGATACTGATATATCTGATAAGAGATTTATAATTAAATTTCTAAAATATTTCTTCACATCAACAAGAAAAAGACAAACTGTAAAAGGAACAAAGGAGGTGTGAAGACATTTATAAACTGCATAGATGGGAACTTTTACATCCAAAAAAATCAACATTTCCCCCACACTCTACACCTCTTTCTACTCATCCCAATACCAATTTTACTACTCATTTGGGTCCAAAATCTGATCACAGACTACACAGAACCATATAATGATGTCAAAAGGCTTATAATTCAGGTTAACCAAACAATATAATCACTCAATCCGCATCGCTTCTGAAAGATGCTTATGGGTACCTCACCCTTGACGTTTGTTTGGCTTTAGTCAGCATTACAAAGCTCCTAGATCTGGTTATGTGGGTAGCAGTCCCAAGTCCAGCTTTGTCTCACTTTGGGTCTCCGGTTCACTGCTTTGGCTGCATTTGCTCTCCTATAGGTCTACCTGGCTTTGAATGGAAACACTGCATTCTCTTATTTTTCTTTGTTCGTGGTGAGTTTCTCAAATTTTTCACTGTATCTGCTCTATTTATTGGTGAGACTAGCCAATCCCCTTGAGGATAGGCAAACATTCCCTATTCACACATTCTCACCTATCTATAGGACATAGTCAAAGTCAATGGGTGGGGTAGCTGTTTTGAACAATAAACCCTTAACATTTCACAACCCAGTCACAAAATGGGCAGAAGAGAAGAATAGAAGCTTCATAAAAGAAAAAGGTCTGATGGTCAATAAATGCATTAAAAATAGTAAAAATCACTAGCCATTGTTGTTGTTATTGTTAGATGTTGTCAAGTTAAGTACAACTCATAACAATCCTATGAACAGTCGATCTGAACGCTAGCCTATGCTATGCTATCCTCACCATCTCTGAAACACTTAGGCACGTTGCTGAAGTCACCATGTCAATACATCTCCTTTTGCTTTTTCCTGTCCTTTGCTGAGCCCCCATCTTTCCATACATGATATTCCTCTCCATACTGAGTGAAATAAACCAGTCACAAAAGAGCAAACACTGTATAATACCACTACTGTAAAACAAAGCAAAGCAAAGCAAAACAAAACAAACACAAACTCACCACCACAACAAAGTAGAGAAAGATTTACATAGAGAGAGAATCAGTCTGGTCTGGTTGTGGGGTGGTGAGGGGGAAAGCAGACTTTATTGGAATAGGTGAAGGGAAGGACAACATAAAAGGAAATCATGATCAGACATTGTATGTATCATAAATAACAATGTGGAAAAGGATATAAAAAACTGATTGCTGGAGGGGGGAATTAAAGAAAAGTGTACACACAGAAATAATCCTGTAGGATTGACAGGGATGGGAAGGAAGATAGAAACAAATATTAGCAGATCAATGAGTAGGGTGAAGATAAAGACGAAGAACAGTGAGAACTTGAGGAGATGTTGCAAAAAAAATAGCGTCAATCATATAAATGTGTATGAAGGCACATTTTTTCTTATTTTATTATTAGTTTTCATGAACTTTACAGAGACTTTGGATTTCCAGTCATTCTTTGTTGTTCATTTCTTCCTGACCACTCCACCCTCCCAATTCACTCTTCTCTTTGAAAAGCAAAAGAAAAATTCTTTCATTATTATACAGTCCCTCCCCCTAAGTCTACTCCACTATGCAGCCTTTATTCTGGACTCCTGTCATGACAACAATGCCTAATCATATATCTCTTTTAAACAGTTCTATCCTCATTTGTTTCAATGCATTAAACATTATTTATTCCCTCTTTCTCATTCTCTCCTCACTTTGATGTCAGTCCCATTTTACAACAGTAGCATTATGCAATATTTGTCATTTTGTGACTGAGATATTTCACTCAGCATAATGTCCTCAATTTTGTATAATACTTGTAAAATAATTGTGTAAAATTAATAAATTTTTGTAGAATTAAAATAATTTTGTAAAATTAGAAAATAATATCACTCATTTTGTGTAATATTTCATGAGTTCTTTGAAAAAATAATTATTTTTTTAAAACAAAAAGGAAGGAAAAACAGAAGTGGTTATAACCTCATGAATGATATTCCACTACATAATTTGTGTGTGCTTGAACAGGACCTTATTTTTCATTCTTAATCACATCTACTCCAAATGAGCATGTATTCATAAACTTGCCAACTAATAGCCAGAAAGTACTGTCACACTTGGTCTGTTTGCAAAATTTAACAAGCTGGAGTTTATCAGGTAATAAATGTCAGAGTTATAAATTGTAAAATCCAGAACAGCTATTCCTCCCAATAGTCAGTACTTTTCAGATTATCCTGCTAATAGGCAGGGTAAGATAGTAATGCACTTTGTTCAGTTAAACTGTCATAACTCAATGGTTTTCATCCATAAATCAATAGGTTTCCTCAATGCACAAAGTTACGTCCATTACAGCTTAAGTCTGAAAAATTTATGAAAGAGCATGGAAACATCAAGGAATTATACCTCACTTTGAAGTCCTCATTTTTTTTAACTTTCTCTTCTGAAAGATTCAAATTGGCCAAGGCCAGTCCATTTCATCTCACTAATGTGTATAATGTCAACGTTCATGTGTTCCATTTCATTTTCACAACTTCTACTTTTCCAACATTTGTACTTTGTATATTTCATAATTTAAAGGATGTTTGAAGCTGTTTCTTCTCATTTTTATAGTCTTCCAGTCTGAACTCTACTTCTAATACTATGACTATCTTTGTCCTTCTATTTTTCACAGGGTTTTCAGAGATATGCTCTTTTAGAAGTGGATGGACAATCTTGCTTCCAGGTAATGAAGAAATTCAAGCTTCACCGAGGGCATTAGGAAAAAATAAGGCCCCAGTCATCAACAGGACATCAACTGACATGTTTAAACTAACAGATGCAGCACTGGAAGTGCTTAACCAGCCTTTGCCAGAAAATTTGGAGGACAGCTGCCTGGCTGACTGACTGGAAGATATCCATATTTGCTCAAATTCCTGAGACAGGAGACCCATAGAAAGTGGAAATTATCTAACAATTATCTTAAATATTACATGCAAGCAAAATAATGCTGACGATCATTCAAAATTGGCCAGAATAGTACATTGTTGTTGTTGTTGTTAAGGACTGTCAAGTCATAGATGACTCATAGCAACCCTATGAACAAAAGACCTGAACACCTGTATAATTTTCATCGTTTCGTCAAGTTTATAGTTTCCAGAGGCAAGCAATTTCAGAAGTGGGTGCCAAGCTTGTTTTAATCGGGGAGCTCCACCAAACACTGTCCAACACGGGTAACCATTATCACATTTGATACATCAGTGTCACAGTGTTTAGCATCACAACAACCACCAGTTAGCTATCTGTAGAGCAAATCGACAGACCAATGCTGTACCACTTAGAAGAATGTATGACCAAAAACGATTAAAACAGACCTGAGGCAGATTAAAATCACTGCCCTTTGGATTGGTAGCATAACTTTCTATCCACTAGGCCAATAGAGCTCTCTCTATGTTTTTGATGTGATTATTGTTGTTGTTGTTAAGTGCCATCGAGTCATAGCTGACTCACTGGTCTGTTCATTTGCTGTACAGAGGTAACTGCGGTTGCTGTGATGGTAAACACTGTAACACTGATGTGTCAAACGTGATAATGGTTACCCATGGTGGACAGTGTTTGGTGGAGCTCCCCAATTAAAACAAACTTGGGAGCATGAGTGGCATCCACTTCTGAAATAGCTTGCCTCTGGAAAAAAGAATAGTACATAGACAAGAGGAATGTCTGAGGTTCAAGTTGGATTTAGAAGAGCTTGTAGAACCAGCAATATCATTGCTGATGCCAGATGGATCTTGGCTGAAAACACAGAATACCGTAAGAATGTCCGTTTGCCCTTTATTGACTATGCAAAGGCATTTGACTGTATGGATCTTAAGAAATTAAGGGTAAAATCAAGAAGAATGAGAATCGTAGAACACTTAATTGTGCTCTTGCAAAATTTATACCTAGACCAAGAGATTATTGTGCAAACAGAACAAAGGAACATTATTTGTTTTAAAATTTAAAATGGCATGTGTCAGGGTTGTATCCTTTCTCCATAGCTATTTATCTGTATGATGACCAAATTATTTACAAAGTTGGACTCTATGAAGGATAATGTGGCCTCAGGGTTGGAGGAAGACTGTTCAATAACCTATATTATGCAGATGACAACTTTGCTTACTGAAAGTAAGGAGAACTTGAAGCTCTTGCTGCAAAAGATCAAGGAATACAGTTTTCAATATGAATTGCATCTCAATGTCAAGCAAATAGAGGTCCTCATCACTGGACTGATTGGCAAGATCATGATAAATGGATAAAGGATTGAAACTGTCAACAAATTAATTTTACTTGTATCTGCAATCAGTATTTTTGGTACCAGCAGTCAGGAGATCAGGAGACATTGAAGTCTGGAGTCAGGGTCCTCTCTAAATTATTGAGTAATAATGATGTTAGTTTGAGGAATAAAATGTGTCTGAATCTATTAGTTTGAGGGATAAAATGTGTCTGAATCAGGCCATGGCCTTTTCAATCACTTAATATGCATCTGAGAGTTGGACAATAAATAAGGATAGCAGGAGAGAATTAATGCCTTTGAGTTGTAGTATTTGAGAAGAGTACTGTATATCATCACATGGAACTCCAAAAGAACAAACAGGTACGTCTTGTAGAATGTACAGCCAGAATGTTCCTTGGAGGCAAAAATGATAACGTTTCCTCTCATATACTTTGGGCTTGTTGTTAGGAGAGGTTATTCCCTAGAGTGGGACGTCATGCTTGGGAAGGTGGAGGGTTGACAAAAGAGAGGAAGTTTGTCAGCCAACTAGATTGACAGTGACTGCAGCAATGGAAAGAAACTGTGAGGATGGCACAGGACAGGACAGGGTTCAGATAAGTTGCTCATTGGATGGGTATGAGTCATGCTTGGCTCAATAACATCTAAGAAAAACAATAGTTTCTAAAAAAGGATAATAAGAGTATTTCAAACTAATATAATTAGTGGCATTTTTAAAATGTTGACTTATGAAAACTGTGGGATACTAGTTTTTTAATAAGCTGAACTATTTCCTGAGATTGTCTGTCTTCAATTTTTCAGTGTATATTTTCAGTTGAAAAAGCACTTTTATTTGAAAAGTTTCCATTATACTGAAATGGGAAGAAAAAAAACAGGTATTTATACTGATATTTAAATTATTGCAATGGGAAAGTCTGCGGTTAGGGACCTCTCTAAAGTACTCAACAGCAGCGGTGTCTCTCTGGAGACTAAGGTGCACCTGATACAGGTCATGGTTTTTGCAATCACTTGTTATGCATCAGAGAGTTGGAAAATGACTAGTGATGATAGAAGGAGAATTGACGCCTTTGAGCTGTGGTGCTGGAGAAGAGTATTGAATGTACCATGGACTGCCAAGAAAACAAACAGATTCATCCTAGAGAGAGTTAAACCAGGCTGCTCCTTGGAGGCAAGGATTCTGGGGCTTCGTCTGACATACTTTGGACATGTTGTAAGGAGAGACAGGTCTTTAGAGAGGGACATCATGCTGGGTAGAGTAGAGGGACAGCACAGGAGGGGAAGACCCTCTATGAGGTGGATTGATTCAGTGACTGGGGTAATCGGGATGGGTGTGTCAGAGGCAATGAGATTGGCACAGGATAGAGCACGATTTAGGGCTGTTGTACATAGGGTCACGATGAGTCGCAAACGACTCAACGGCACGTAACAACAACAATATGTTTAAAAATATCCTGCTGAGGTAATATACTTTGGAAAATGTGTCATCAATTTTTTTTTCTCATTCTATTTGGCGTAGTTTGTTTTCGTTTTTCTTCTTCTTTTTTTTTTTTACCGCATATACTATCCATTTAATTCCCCCCCATTCATTCATTGTTGCATATTTTCCTCCGTGCCCACCTCTCCCCCACAGTTAGTTTTTCTCTTTGAAGAAAAGAAATCAAACCACTTTCATTGTTATACAATCCCCCCCAGTACACAGTCCACTTTAATATGCATTTCTTTTCCTGTAATCTTTTCATGAAAAATAATACTTATTCCTATATTCCTTTCAAACAGTTCGCTCCTTCATCTGTTTCAATGAAGTATACATTATTTATCCCCTCTTTTTTTAGGTTCCTCCTAACCCCAATGTCAGTCCCCTTTTACAACAGTGGCAGTATTTGCCATTTTGTGACTGAGATATTTCACTCAGCATAGTGTCCTCCAGGGTCACCTATTTTGTACAATATTTCATGAGTTCTTTGTTTTTCAGTGCAGCATAGTATTCCATTATGTGAATATCCCACAGCCTCTCTATCCATTCGTTTGTTAATGGGCACTTGGGTTATTTCCAACTCTTTGCTATTGTGAACAAAGTCACAATAAACATGGGTGTGCATATGTATCTGCTTGGGTGACAGTTCTGGTTTCTTTAGGGTATACTCTTAGTAGTGGAATTGCTGCGTCAAATGGTATTTCTATTTACAACTTTTTGAGAAAGCACCATACTGCCTTCCATAATGGTTGCACCATCTTACACTCCCACCAGCAGTGAATAAGGGTTTCCAGTTTCACCACAACCTAGCCAGCATTTGCTGTTTGCTGCTCTGTTGAATTTTGCTATTCTTAGATGAAATCTCATCATTGTTTGGATTTGCATCTCTCTTAGAGCTAGGATTTTGAACATTTCTTTGTGTTTGTTTGCCATCTGAATGTCTTCTTTGGTGAAGTGTCTGTTCATAGCCTGTGTCCATTTTTTAATTTGGGTTGTTGACCTTTATCTTGTTGTGGCTTACTTTGTTTTTAAAACTATTTTTCTCAGTTATAAAATCAAAGGGAGCTATGAGAGTAGGGGTGTATGCCTACTGCAAAATGAGATAAAAAATTAGTGACAAATAACCTTGCATTAGGATAAGTCCTGGTGGTGCAGTAGTTAAGTGCTTGGCTCCTAACCAAAAAGCCATTTGAATCCACTAGCCACTCTGTGGGAAAAGTATGTGGCAATCTGATTTTGTAATGATTTCCAATTTTGGAAATTCTATATTCTTGTTACTTTTTTAGGTGTCTTTGAACTGACTATAACTTCTAGCAACCCTATGAACAAGAGATTGTAACTTTACCCTATCTTGAACCATCCTTATTGATCTGTACCATCCTCAGGCTCATAATTTTGGGAATCCTATCATAATTTTGGGAATCCTATCTACCCTATCCTATAGGGCCACTGGGAGTTGCAGTTGACTCAGTGGCACTCCACAATAACTTTGCCTAGATATAAGTCTGAACTACACACTTACAAAATATCTTCTATATTAGGGACTCACTTAAGAACATTTGAGTTCTTATATATTTTTTCCATCAATTATTTGACTAAGTCAAGTGATAAGATACTGATTTTGTATGCCATTCAAGTTGTTATGTTAATTTCTGTACCACATTTTGTTGGAGAAGATCTATTGACTTCAACTGAATTTAAATTCTACGCAAGTATCATTCTCTGTGTATAATCTCTGTTACAAATATGAAATGGATTGCCCTCATATTTTTAAAGAAAATAAAATTAATGCAAGAAATCTTCTCTAGAAATAGCTTTTATTTTATTGTCGTCAATTCCAAGGATACTTTCACAATCCTGTACAAACTATAATACAATTTTACAGTCATCATTGAATAATTTTATCAGTATTTTTTTCTCAATATTTTAAAGCTGTTTGTTTTAAAGATCTGTTGTGAGTGAACTACATTGTACTTTTGGCCTTTTTCTACATAACTTCATGACTCCTTGCCTTAATTTCAACCAGGCACTTTCTCTTTGTCATTGTTTTACTGGTGGCTTTTTTGAGTTGAATGGGTTCTTTTACCATATTAGAACCTGGAGATAAATTAGAGTTTTATGAACCTACTGTGACTCTTAAAACATCAATTTTTGTCCCTGTGAAAACATGTTCCATCTCATTGGGTCATTCTTATAAAAGTATCTTACCTTCTTTCATGTCATTAAAATTGATTGATGTCTAATCTTTTCTTATCATGCCAATCTTTCCAGATCATATCTGGAAATTATTTATGTTGTTGTTGTTATATGCTGGGGACAATACTGAATCTATTGGTTATTTCTACAATTGGGAAATGTCTTTGATCTGCTCTTTTCTGTAAAATGCGTGTCTGTCAGATAATGTTTTAAATCTGAACATTCATATTAAGACAGACTAGGAAGAAGGATGGGCCATCCACTTCTGAAATAGCAGTTCTTTAAAAACACTATGTACAATAGAGCACTCTTAGACTAGCAGATATGGCAACTGAGGCTGAGTCCTCAAGTATAGAGACTCTTCATTATCAATATAGTCCACAACTCTTGGAATACACACAATGTTCAATACAGTCAAGGCACTGCCACCTTTACTGGTCTTGTCTTCCTGTCTCCCTTCTCATATATCCTATGCAATAGTGTAACAAACTATATCTTGTGTTATTCCCTGAACACTGAACGTATTTAGTATTTGCATCACTTTAATAATCATCGCTATGACCAGAAATATCATCTATTTAATTTGGTTATTTTTCTACTCTTCCTAAGCATTTCTTTAGAAAATATCTCACTCCTTCTTTGCTTTTCTTCAAGTAGAAATGCCTACTTTTATTTGTGTCCCTTGATATATTTTTATCTAATATTCTAGATACTTTATTACATTTTAAAACTAATACATATACTT
This sequence comes from Elephantulus edwardii, assembly GCF_000299155.1. NCBI lineage: Eukaryota > Metazoa > Chordata > Mammalia > Macroscelidea > Macroscelididae > Elephantulus > Elephantulus edwardii. Next base: position 2,629,787 of record NW_006399980.1, on the reverse strand, counting down.
CTTTCTTCTATATTATGATTATAATAAGATGGCAGAAATTGAATCACATCCAATTCTCTGTCCACAGCCTCAGTGAAGTCTGGCATATAGTTGTAAGAATATATGAAAGAACACATTCTTGGTGGGATAAAAAAAATAGCTTAAGTACAAAGTTTCAAGTGCTGACTTAGCCATTTATCAACCATGTAACCTTGGGCAAATAACTAGGTGGTCTAACTCTATGTAACGCATATATATTTGCATTCTTATCATGTGCTACTTGAACATTTAACTAAAGGCTTTACCTGCCTCACTCATCTGTTGTGAGCCTCAAGACATAGAAGATAGTATTATTCTCTGGTTGTTCAGATGTCAAATACTGTTTTTGGTGTGGTGTTTTTTTCAGATGTCATATACTGTTAATGCTATGTATTTGTAATTCATTCTGTTAAGATTAGTAGCAGATCAGTTAAAAGAAGTATTGGGCCAGCATTGTCCCAAACACTTGATATGCTGTGTAACTCCATGATTTCCATGTAGACTACCAGTTACAGTGCAGTTGAACAGAACAGTGCAGCATCCGAAAGAGAATCTGCACTTAGAATCTATAATGCTCACCAGTCTGTGCAAAACTGCCTGAATATGTACTGTTTAGTTAGTTATTCCCCTGATGAGTCTGAATCTCTCAGTTGCAGTGTAGCTGACAAGTGGACATCCCAAAAGAGCTATCATTAAGGTCCTATGAGCTTATAGAATGGCTTAAGATAGGGCAGGGTTCAGAGCTATTGTACATAGGGTCGCTATGAGTTGCAGGCAGCTTGATGGCGCAATACCATACGGGTGAGGTTTGTATTCCTCCCTAACCCTCTCCTTAATACAATAAATATTTCAGCACAAAGCCAGGAAAAACATATTGAACTATAAACTGTTGACAGCGTAGCTATAATCAGTGCTTAGATATTAGGAAGCATGGATAAAAATAAAGGCAATGATTATTAGTAACATTAGGGCAACAATGTGTATTTGCCACTAGTAGGAATAATGACATAAACTTATTTTTCATTAGTGCAATATTGTTTGCAATTCAAAATTACTAAATGAAAAGAGCTCATTTTCTATTATGCCTGAGGAGGAATATTTTTTTTACTTTTCTTTCTAGAAAACTAATAGTGTAAAAAAAGTGTGAAATACCCACAAAACACTAATTACACTCAGATTCTCTTTCTTAAAATATGCAAAATTCTTTTAAGCATATCCACTTCATCATTTTGTTTTGAGAGTGTATATTTTTGCATTTTATATTGGTTTTATATTTCATTTTGACCTTTGGGCTATAATTCAGCTGTAATAGCAGAACTTGTTTCCTTTCTCATTTATATTCTGCTGTTTCATTTGCTTGTGAAACTGTAATATTATTTCTTTAAATCTTCTCTGCCATGGAAATCTGACACTATCATTTGTAAATTAAAATTAAGGTTCTGGTTCTAATAGTCTGCAGTCCTCTTTTTATTGATGTTTTATCTTCTAATTTTCCATACCACATCTTGTCCATCCTTCCCCCAACCAAGGAATTTTTCCTTCTCTAGTAAAGCTCACTTCAAAACCAAAAACAGTAAATGTGAATATCCTAAAGAAGGAAACGGCTGGTGTTTCGTGTAGTTAGAGAGCTGCAGGTGAGTCCACCGGAGGAGAAGGTGAGGGCTAGGTCATGTGAATTAATTAGAAAAGATTGTTGTTACTAATGAGTAGCCAAGAAAGGTTTTAAACAAGGAGGTAATTGGAACAGATTTAGGCTTTAAAATGATAACTTGGGTTACCGTGGATTGGACAGAGCAAAAGGAATGTGGGGAGCACCAGTTGTGAGGGCTATTTTCTGGGTGATAGTGGTTTGAACAAAAGGAAATCTGTGGAGAAAAGTGGATGAGTTTGAAATATGTTAGAAAGATATACATTAGTAATTTATTGCTAAGTTACTATTTTTTTTCTCCAAACCCTAGTGACTTAAAATAAGAAACATTTATTATTTAATTTTCTATGGGTTAGACTGGAAGCAGGAGCGGCATCCACTTCTGAAATGGCTTGTCTCCAGAAACTCTATGCACGAACAGTGCTCAGGCCTTTCGTTGATAGGGTCGCTATGAGTCGTCTACTACTTGAAGGCACCTAACAACAACAACAACATGGGTTAGAAGTTCAAGAGCAGCTTAGGAAGGCAAGGAGCCCTGGTAGTGCATAATGAATGTATCAGGCTCTTCCCTTTCAGCCGTTCAAAACCACCATCCTTGACCAAGGAGAAAACTGGGCAGTCTACTTCCATAACGATTTTCGGCTTTAGAAACCTGGTGGATATCAAGAATCAATTTGGCAGCAGTGGAGCTTAATTTGTATGTTTTGTTTTTAGCTTGGTAGCTCTAGTGTAGGGTCTTTTGTGAGGCTGTTATAACATTTTTGGCTGGGACCACAGTCACTAGAACCTTGACAGTGAAGCATTCTGCATGTATCAAACATGTTAACAACAGCTCAAACACATTTTTGCATCTTCAACACATTAATTAGCATGTGGAACATCCTTTCTTCAAAGGCAGGGAAAGGAGGTACAGAAGCAAAGACACATAGATGTGAAAGTCTGAAGCAATATTGCTTGAAACTATCTCATATTTTCTAGTCGGTCTTGCTTTCTGAATCTCCCTGTTTAACCACTCAACAGAAACAGTCAAAGACAATTAATTAAAGTATTTCTATATTCTCCCCAAGAGGTTTTGCCTTATTGTGAGTTAGATATTAAATAAGTGGATCAGTGTGAATAATTTTGTTGCTTCCAAGAAAACCAATACTTCTGAATAGATTCCCCTTGGAGGACAGTGAATGAAGAGTTTTGAGGCTATATGAAATGAAACCACAGATTTGTAGGCCTAAAACACTAAATCTGGAGAAAGATGTCTAGTCCTCCAACATCCTCGTGCTTGGCCTATTTGGTAATATTGATTTTCTAATTATTTATAAGGCTTAATCTCCCTAGCCATCCAAGGCAAAGATAGAGTAGCCCAAGTGGAGTTCATCTGCCCTCCATTTGAGTTTGTTCTGTTTTAGACTGACATCTGGTGGTCATGAGGGAGCAGTCAGTTGCCCCACATAATGAATTCTAAGAAAGCAAAGGCTTATCCATCCTACCAACTTTTGTTAAGTATTCCAGAATGATTATGTTTTCATTTCTTCCTGTACATTAGCAAGAGTTTTACTACACTTAACATAATATTTTAAAATGTTTGGAACTAGCACTTTCCCTTTTACAAATGTTTCTTAAAAGACATTATACAGAGAAATTTGTGGATAAGTATGATCTTCTAAGTGTTTATAATAACAAGCTTGCACTTAACCAAAATGTTCATGAAGTACAGATAGTTAAAATTAGAATTTTTGTAACACTATGCATCCATAATACAGAATAAAATGTTTATAACATATCCTGACCTGAACAAAACTCATCAAATGAAAGTAAAACTTGATAATCACGGTTTTTATTTTTTCCACCTTTTCACCTTTTAAAAATATGAATGTAATAATTTTTGAACCAGGAAAAAAAAAGCCAGTGTAGATAATATTATTATGCGGCCGTGTAAGGCATCATTTCCCGCTCCCTTCCCCACAAGCAACACATCCTTTAAGATGCTTTAAGATATCTTTTGAGAACCTTTGACAAGTAAACACGTGCCTATAGAATATTGGTATAAAAGGTCATGCAACAATTGCTTCACTGTTCTCAGGATCAGGAGTAATCCAGGAAGGCTCAAGCATGCAGCTTCTGCTTCCAATCTTGTGGCTGAGACCAAATAATTAAATAAAGAAAGAAAAGTTATTGCTTGCATAACCCTAAAGATTTTTTTTCATTTTATCCTAAGACTTATATTTTGATTCTAAGAGATTTTACTACAGATATGAAAGAAGGTAGCAATTCAAATCACTATGTAGTAACCTCAGTTCTATTTTTTAATGGAATATAATACTTTTCTTAAAATGTTCTTAAGGTGTAGCTTTGAGAATTTCTTTGTACACTGCAAAGGTATAAATAGACAGTTTTGCAGCTTCACTGAGTGATTTGCCCAAAGGTGAAGGCTAAAGGGGATTTCACAGTTTTTCTTTCAGGGAGCCAGGAACAGCTGCCCTGGGGTTCTGGGTGCAGCTGTGTGGTTAAAGCAAATCCACCTAAAAGGTAATTCTCTCATGCAGCTTCACATTTCACATTCTCTCCCTTAGTACATTTGGACATGATTTCCATTTACATGGTTAAATGTCACTTTTGTCTCCCCTAAAGGCACCAGGTGGCAGCTCCAAGAAGAGGAAAATAATTTCCAGAGCTCCCTGCTGGCTCAATCAACACTTTTCACTTCTCCTTAATGAGATGGTTTACCTTTTTTTTTTTATTTCGCCATTTGGTTACCAAACCTCTGATGGCTTTTTCAAGAATCATTTACAATCTTTACACTTACACATATTAACACCATTGTTATTAGATTGACAAGCAGGGATTGGGTTTATCCTCTCACTCTAGTAGGAAATACATCATCTTATGGATATCTCACTGAGTTAATTCTGCTACACTCTTGCTTGGAACAAAGCTGAGGCTGCTGTTCTTTCTTGAGGAAATAGAAACAAAATCTGACTGATGTCTTTTAACATATGTGTATTTCATAAATAAATGTGCAAAGGTGAACTGATTTGATCCTTCATCTGTCTGCTGTTTTACCAGAGTTACAATACTGATATGCACAGCAAATTGTATACAAGTCAATATTATTAAAGAGTAGTTATAGAGTTATAGCTCCCTCTCTTGTGCTGAGTATGTTTTAGGAAATCAATAAATATTCACTGAATAATTTTATCTTTTGATACAATTTTTACTATGAGTAAAATATATCCTAAAACCATTCATTAAAAGTTGTGGTTCACGGCAGGAATAATATTTTACATATAGCCTTTGGGAATATAACACAATGTCAAGTTTTCTGATAGTCATTAACTAATTGTAAGAATCTTCAAGATGTGGTGAATGGTACCGATTAGTGCCATAATTAGAGAACATTAAGGACAGAAGATTTATTTTTCAAAGTTAAACTCCTCCAGAGCGTCACAATTTTTAGCTTTAAATAAAGCATTGTTGTTGTTGTTGTTGTTGTTGTTGTTGTTGTTGTTATGTGCCATCGAGTCGCTTGCGTGCCCTAAACTCTGCTCTGTCCTGTGCCAATAGCACTGTCTCCAACACTCCCATCCTGATTATCCCAGTCACTGAATCAATCCACCTCATAGAGGGTCTTCCCCTCTTGCGCTGTCCCTCCACCCTAACAAGTATGATGTCCTTCTCCAAGGACCAGTCTCTCCTCACAACATGTCCAAAGTATGTTAGACGGAGCCCTCAGAATCCTTGCCTCCAAGGACCCACCCAGTTTAACCCTTTCCAGGACAAATCTGTTTGTTTTCCTAGCAGTCCATGGTATTCTCAATACTCTTCTCCAGCATCACAGCTCAAAGGCATCAATTCTCCTTCTATCCTCTTTGGTCATTGTCCAGCTCTCTGATACATAACAAGTGATTGCAAAGACCATGGCCTGTATCAGATGCACCTTAGTCTCCAGAGAGACACCATTGCTCTTCAGTACTTTGGAGAGGTCCCTAACAGCAGACTTTCCCATGGCAATGCACCTTTTAATTTCCTGGCTACTGGTGCCAAGAGTATTGACTGTGGAGCCAAGGAAACTAAAGCTGTGAACAATCTCAATCTCTTCACCATCCATCCTGATGCTGCCAGTTGGTCCAGTGGTGAGAATCTTTGTCTTCTTGATATTGAGCCTCAATCCATATTGTAGGCTTCAGTCCTTGACACTCTGCAGCAGGTGCTTCAGGTCCTCTTCAGTTTCAGCAAGCAGGGTTGTGTCATCCGCATAACGCAGATTGTTGATAAATCGTCCACCAATCTTGACCCCACATTTCTCCTCATAGAGCCCAGCCTCCTGGATAATCTGTGCTTCATATAGGTTGAAAAGGTATGGAGATAGGATGCATCCCTGGCGTACGCCCTTCCCAATTTTGAACCATGCAGTGTTCCCTTGCTCTTTTCTGACGACTACTGCCTGGTCCAAGTATAGGTTTCACATTAGCATGATCAAGTGTGCTGGGATTCCCATTCTTCTCAGAGTCAGCCACAGTTTGTTATGATCCACACAGTCAAATGCCTTTGCATATTCAATGAAACACACGTAGACATTTCTCTGGTATTCTCTGCTTTCAGCTAAGATTCATCTAACACCAGCTACAATATCCCTAGTACCACGACCCCTTCTAAAGCATTAAACTGAATAAAAAAACTTATAAAAAAAAGAAATTACTACCATAACTTTTTCCCTGATGTATTTGGCTCTTGTCATTTTTATGTGCCATTGAGCTAGAATCAACTCACAGCTGAACATCCAGTGTGTTTTCAGAGGCTATACATTACATGAAAGGAGATTGCCTACCTTTCCCCCATATGTAATTGGCTTATTCCTGGATTTGTTATTCACTACATTTTTAGAAGAATGTAAAAATAGCAGCATATGGATGTTTGACCTCCTCTAAAGTTACAAACAGGAAGGGAATTTGTTACAATGCCCACACAAAACTGACACAGAGTTATAGAGTTTATTAAGGGAGTTATAGGTTACAATTTAGGATCAGGAATGACTCAGGATACAGTTGGCCAGAACAGTTTCCCTATTATGTGTTGAAGCCCATGGTTTCTATGCCTTGATGCCTGGCATCTGCTCTGTCTGGGTAAATATTACAAAGCTTTCTAGCTTTGGCAATAAGTTCCTGGGTCCTCCCCCAGCCCCTGCCCACCTTCCAACTTCTCCAAGAACCTCAGCCTCAAGACAATCAGTTCTGTTATGCCATGAGGTAACAAGCCTAACTTTGGTGACAAGTTGTCAGAGGAACCCCATGTAATAGGAAATCTTCTGCCTGATGTTGCCCATTTCTCTCATTGTGTATGATAAATCCACCATGGCTACCTTACCTTGTGAGCCAGGGTAACCATAGCACCATCTTCTGGTTTGTTGCCTCTGTTTCTCACCATCTTGCTACATCTCTGCTTTTAAACTCTTCTCTCTCTCTCTCCCTCTCTCCTTTTCTCGTTTTAAGAGGTTCTCAGCATAGGGACCCCAAGCCCAGTGGTTTTGTTCTTCTTCTGTTTTATTTTGCTTATAGTAGTATCTGCATCTGTGTGCCTCTGGATGACTCACCTGAACCTAATAGGATTAGAAACCTGACTGAAATTCTCTTTAGGATAATATAAACTTTATTTGCTGGATGCAACATGAAAGAATGTCATGTATCTTCTTTGCACTATTGGCAAGTTATCACTTTGATGGATCACAGACATCTCATTTGCATATTTTAGACAGTCATTTGTTGAGAGTTACAAGATTATGCCAAAAAAGGCCATATAAAAGTGATTCATCCCACTGCACGTGGAATTTTTTCCCTTTTCTTTTTGATCAAAAATTCTATCCAGATCAAATGTGATCTAACTTGAAAGACCTAACTTGAAAGAGAAGACTGGAGAGTATTATGCTAAGTGAACTAACTCAGTCTCATAAGGACAAATACTGTATAAGACAGTAATTGTAGCAATATAAAAATAACTAGTAAAATATATATGATAATCCAAGGGGGGGGGGTAGGAGCAGAGGGGTGAGGATGGGCAGGGGTGCTAACCATAGTGTTGCACAATTTGATGAGTAGAAGGAAAGGTGGATAAAGGAAATGGGAAAGATCAGTGTGAAAAACAATATATGAAAACTTTGTAAGTAAGCCAGTATTTAAAAAAATGTTTTTATGCAGAAAAATAATTATTATTCAAGTATCTTAAACAACTACAGTCTAAGTTATGTACCTAAAAGATCAGATTTCCATAATTTATGAACCAAACTAAAGAAAATATCTCAAACTCAAAAACTCCACACTGTTGAGGTGATTCCTACTTAATAGGGAACCTGTACCAGGTTTTTGAGGATGTTCATGGGAAGAAATTTCTGATTTTCTCCCTCAACCCCCAAAGATGTGCAGTCTTTTATTATCAGTGCAACTTGCTATGGATTATGCAAAAAACTGCCTACATACAAATGGAACTAAAAGTTGGCATGGCACTGCACTGAGTAGTGTTTTGTCCTGTTGTGCATAAGATCATTATGAGTTGGAGTCTACAGCACCTAACAACAACAGTAGTCAAGGGTTATACCTAGAGGAATGGAGGAGGCAGGGAGGAAAGAGAAGAAAGAAGAGGAGGAATAGAGAGAGAAAGAAAATAACATGTTGTTAGGTGCTGTTTAGTCAACTCTAACTCCTATCAATAGATCTGCACCTTGCTTTATCTTGCGTCATCCTCACAATCTAAAGCTCATTGTTGCAGTTATTGTGTCAGTACACTTTATTCAGTTTTCCTCTCTTTTCTAACCTTTCCCAGTATGATGTATTTTATCCAAAGACTGGCCCCTGCTGATAATATACCCGCAGCATATGAGACAAAGTTTTATTATCCTTGATTCTAAGAAGAACCTGACTGCACTTCCTTCAAGATAGATTTATTTGTTCTTTTGAAAGTCCATGAGATATTCAGTATTTTTTCACAAACTCTACAATTATCAGGCGACTCTGAAACTTGTTCTTGAACTTAGCAAAGCTAAAGTGAAGGGGTGAAGGGAAGAAATAATAAGAGAACAAAACAGTATTTCTAAGGGCAGCTCATGAAAACAAAGCACAGTATTGTAACAAAATGTGCAAACTAAAACTTCAGAAAACCAAAAGACATTTCTTAAGCTCAAAAATCAAGCCTTGTATTGCATTACTGAAGGATTCTATGGGCAAAATATTGATTGATGCGTAAGATATCAAATTAAGATGAAAGTAATACACAGAGTCACTGTATCAAAATTCATTGAAATAATGGAACCATTCCAGGAAGAAGCATATGAACAAACACCAGCAATACTAAACAAGTTGGAGCTCCGTCAAAGGCAATGACAAAAAAGTAAGGCCTCAAGAATTAATGAAATGTCAATTGAGAAGTTTAAGCAAGTAAATGCTCACTTACGTGTGCCAAGATATTTTAAATACATTTATCTGGCCACCTGAAAGAGATTAATATTTGTGCTCATTTCCAATAAAAGGTAATCCAACAGAATACAGAAATAATTGAACAATATCCCATTCAATTAAAATCTTGCTGAAGAGATTTTTGGTTTTGTTCGTCTTGGTTTTTTTTTGGTTGTTTTTTTTTTAACATTGCATTGGGAATATCTGCTAAAGATTTCTTATTAATGTTGAAGATCAAGGATGTCAATTTAAAGACTCAGATGTACTTGCTCCAAGCCATGGTATTTTTAATTGCTTTTTTACACATGTGGATGTTGGACAATAAATAAAGTTGAAAAAAAAATGGATGTCTTTGAATTTTGGTGTTGATGAAGAGTGTTGAATTTCCCATGAATTGCTAAAAGAGCCAACAAATACATGTTGAAGGAATTGCAACCAAAGTGTTCATTAGAACAAAGGTGGTGAATTTCATCTTACGTACTTTGAGGATGTTGTGAGGAGCAACTAGTTCATGGGAAAAGACACCATATTAAAAAAGTAGAGGTAGATCAGCAAAAGACAAAAATACTCTCAAAGAGATGGATTGATATAGTGACTACAACAATGGCCTTGACCTTGGTGGAGATTGGAAGGATGATACAGAATAGTCAAGATATTGATCTGTTGTTCATAGCGTTGGTATGAGTTGTAGCTGATGATGATGCCTAACGTCAACAATGCAGAATGCCTAGGGACGTCTTAAAGCTGGAGGCTTGTCAGTCAAAGTTCTTAGAGTATTCCAAGAGGGTAAGAAGAAAAATTAGAGAAAGTCAGAGGTGTGAAGCAAATAATTCTAAGGAACAAGAGTAAGACTATCGAATTATCTAGTCTCTGGAAGTTTTATTTTAGCATAAAATAAAACAAATATTATGGGAAAGTGCTGGTGTTAGGAGTTAAAAAGATGTTGGCTAATTTGGGGGGAAAGCACAGAGAAGGAGAGTTAAAGGGTAAAGTTGGAATCAAGTGTCCTGCAATTTCAGCTAGATCTTGCTAAAGAAGTTATTGGGCCATAGCCTAAGCCCATATAAGACAGTTGCAAACAGACCCTAATGATTGGAACATGAAAATGTGACAAGTATAAAAGTAGGAAAATTGGAGATTGTCTTTAAGGAAGAAATGGAATGGATAAAGATTGACATGCTAAGCATTGGCAAAATGAAATGAATTAGCATGGGTCACTTTGAATCCAACAATCCTATTATCTGCCATGCTGGAAATGAAAAGGTAAGAAACAACAGAATTGCATTCATAGTTTTTTGTTTGTTTGTTTGTTTTTCTATAATTATATTTTATTAATTTTCATAGACATTTACAGAGATTTTGGGTTTCCATTCATTCATTGTTGCACTATTGTCTCTACCCTCCTCCCAGTTTGTTC
>NW_006399980.1:2609850-2618533 GCF_000299155.1 Elephantulus edwardii | reverse complement strand
CCTGGTTTCACCCTGTCCGAGACTGACATTTGTTCTCCTGGCAGTCCATCACTCTTCTCCAGCACCACAACTCAAAGGCATAGATTCTTTCTCGATTATTCTTAGGTATTGTCCAGCTCTCTGACTCATAGCAAGTTAATTGTGAAGACCACGGCCTGTATCAGGTGAACCTCAGAAAATCCTATGTAACATAGAGCGTTTGAGTAGACTAGCAGATATGGCAATGGAGGCAGAGCCGCCTGACTGAGAATCACAAAGGAGGAGGAAGTAGTTACAAACAGATACTACTGATTGGAGTGTGGACTGTGAGGAATATGAATATAGGAAAATTGGAAATAGTTAAGGAAGGATTGTTGTTATGTGCCGTTGAGTTGCTTGCGACTCCTAGCGACCCTATGTACAACAGCCCTAAACTGTGCTCTGTCCTGGGCCGATCGCACTGTCTCCAATGCACTCATCCCGATTACCCCAGTCACTGAATCAATCCACCTCATAGAGGGCCTTCCCCTCCTGCGCCGTCCCTCCATCCTCCCAAGCATGATGTCCCTCTCCAAGGGTCATTACCTCCTTACAACATGTCCAAAGTATGTTAGATTGAGCCTCAGAATCCTTGCCTCCAGGGAGCCGCCCTGTTTAACCCTTTCTAGGATGAATCTGTTTGTTTTCCTAGCAGTCCATGGTACTCTCAATATTATTCTCCAGCACCACAGCTCAAACGCATCAATTCTGCTTCTATCCTCCTTAGTCACTGTCCAACTCTCTGATGCATAACAAGTGATAGCAAAGACCATGGCGTGTATCAGACGCATCTCTGTTTCCAGAGAGACACCATTGCTCTTCAGTACTTTGGAGAGGTCCCTAGCATCAGACTTTCCCATGGCAATATGTCTTTTAATTTCCTGGCTACTGGTGCTGAGAGAGTTGACTGTGGAGCCAAGGAAACTAAAGCTGTGAACAACCTCAATCTCTTCACCATCCATCCTGATGCTGGCAATTGGTCCAGTGGTGAGAATCTTTGTCTTTTTGACATTGAGCCTCAATCCAAGTTGGAAGCTGCAGTCCTTGACCCTCTGCAGCAAGCGCGTCAGGTCCTCCTCAGTTTCAGCCAGCAGGGTTGTGTCACCTGCATAGTGCAGATTGTTGATGAATCTTCCACCAATCCTGACACCACACTTCTCCTCACAGTGCCTAGCCTCCTGGATAATCTGTTCTACATACAGTTTGAAAAGGTATGGAGACAGGACCCATCCCTGGTGTACACCCTTCCCAATTTTGAACCATGCAGTGTTTCCTTGCTCTGGTCTTACAACTGCCTCTTGGTCAAAGTATAGATGTTATAGGAAGGATTGGAATGCATAAAAATTGATATATTTTAGCAAAATGAAGTGGGTTGACAGGGGTCATTTTGAATCAGATAAACATAATCTGCTATGCTGGAAATGAAAAGGTGAGGAAAAATGGGATCATGTTTATAGTTAAAAAGACCATTTCTAGAGCCATCTTGAAATACAATTTTGTGAGTGATAGGATAGTGTCCATACACATACAATGAAGAACTTTTAACACTACTATCATTCAAATTTATGCACCAACAACCAGGTCCAAAAAGGAGGAAATAGATGATTTCTACCAACTTCTGTAGTCGGAAATCAATCAAACATGCAACCAAATTACCTTAATAATGATGTGTGACTGAAATACAAAATTGGGAGCAGAGAAGAAGGATTGGTAGTCAGAAAGCATGGACTTGGCTGGAGATAGGATGATAGAACAATTAATGACCTATTCGTTGCAAATGCCTTTTATAAGAACAACTGTAAATGGACTCTATACACATGGAATTCATCTGATGGTCTACACAGGAATCAGATTTATTACATCTGTGTGTGTGTTTGGGGGTGGGGAATCCTTGAAGAAGCTCAATATCAGCTTTAAAAAATAGGCCAGGTCCTGAGTTTGGAACAGACCATCAACTATGCAAGTTCAGACTGAAGCTAACAAAAATCAGATCAAATCCACAAGAAACAATATTAATGATTGTTGTTATTGTTGAGTGCCCTCAAGTTGAAGATGGCTCAGAATGACCATGGCAATTGGAGAGTATGAACTTAGTGACGGAAAAGAGGCTGGAGATTGAATGACTGAATTTTTTATATTAAATCGTTTAATCAAAGCAAATCTTTTTTTTAAAAATCACAAAATTTGACTTTACACATATACCTCACCTGATGGACTACACAGGAAGGAATCAGTCTGAGTGTATCTGTAGAAAGAATCTTTAGAGCATCTCAGTATCACAATTAGGTGCTGACTTTCTGCATGGTTTGAAACCAGGAAAGGTGTGTTTCAAGGTGGTATCCTTTCTCCATACTTAGTCAATGTTTATGTTGAGCAAATCATTTGAGACTCTGTTGTTGTTGTGTACCATAGAGTCAGAACCAACCCACAGCTGACCCTCTGGCGAATTTTCAGAGGCAGGTAATCACACGAGAGGAGACTGCCCATCCTTCTTAAGCAGAACAGCTAGTGATCTCAAACCAGTTGCCTTCAGGATTACAGTGTAGCTTCTTGCCTTTTTACTCTATGAAGAAAAATGTGGTCTCAGGATCCAAGGAACATTCATCAGCAACCTGCACTATCCAGAGGACACCGCCTTGCTTGTTGAGAGTGAGGAGAAATTGAAACACTTAACTGCAGAGAATAAAAAACAACGGCTTTCAATATGGATTTCAATATGGATTAAGAAGATAAAAATCCTCCTCACAGGACCAATAAGTAATATGATAGAAAGAGAAAAGATTGAAATTGTCAATTTCCTCTTACTTGGATCCATAATCAACACACTTAATACCAGAAGTCAGGAAATCAGGAGACATATTGTACTGGGAATGTCTGCAGTCAGGAACCTCTCCAGATTGTTGAGGAGCAATGATGTCTGAGGCCTAAAGTTACCTAATTCAGGCCATGATGTTCTCAGTCACTTGATATGAATCTGAGAACTGGACAATAAGTAAGGATGACAGAAGAAGAATGGATGTCTTTGAACTGTAATGTTGGAGAAGAGTACTAAACATCCCATAACCTGCCTCATTCCCCCCCCCCAAAAAAAAATCTCCAATCTAATATATCTTGGAGAAAGTGGAATCAGAGTGCTCCTTAGAAGCGAGCATAGAGCTTCCAGAGACATGTTGTTTTAGGAAGTGGATGCCACTTCTCATTAGTGCCCAAAAAATATTTTGTATGAATAAGCGAGTGAATATGGGAGTGAAAATGGCCAACTTTGTGCTAACCAATGAAGAAGAACAGTAAGAATGTAGGATTTCTTTTCCCCCAGAAGTTTAAAGCTTGGATTGAGGGAGGAGACAAACGAGGAGCAGTTATCATGTAGTTGTGCAAATGGAAATCAATCTAAATGTAACTAAAGAGAAGAGAATCATATGTACAAATCATACAACCTGTACATTTGCCCCTCTCTTTAGCCTGTCTTCAACCCCTATGATCAGATTGGCTGGATTCTTTACCCTGACACTGACACCTACAAACCTGTTTGACTCACTGAACAAGTTTTCTCACTAAGAATTTAGAAGCTTTATGTGGGTTAGATATGATAATGCATGTAAAGTGCTTACTTTCTAATACCTAGCAAGTGTTCTGAAACTGTGTTTGAAGCTTCTCAAAAACTCCTTTTATTGGTCCTGCCGTTTCTCTCCTGCTACTCATCTTCACAGAATATGATGAGGTCACCTTCAACCTGACACAGTTAAAACTCAACCTTCTCTCCCTCCTTAAACTGGCCTTTTCCTCTCTCTTTCCACAAATGCATCTTTCCTCTATTATCCACATGTTCAGTTTCTTGCTCATGTGAAGAAATTAGCATCTTTCCAATTTGTACCTTCTTTTATTTATGGATCTTAATATCCTTATTCAGAGTAGTGCATCAGCAATTCACACATACGTGCAGAGATATGTCTTGATTACAGTCATTTGGGTGTGTGCATACGTGAGTGTATGTGTATGTGAGTTTAGGTATACAAGTCTGTTGCCATGTTCGATATATATATCACTCACTCACTCATTTCTATAAAATTGGAATTGACTCATAGCTGATGCTTCAACAGATATTTGGAGGCTGTAAATCACACAGGAAGAAATTATCCATTCGTCTTCCAATAGGCATCTAGTAGGTTAGAACTGGCTGCCTTTAGGTACGCAGTGCAACTCTCCTAGAACGATGCTACCAGAGCTGTTATTTCTTATAAAAGTTGTTCTCACAAATCCTCACTATTGATTACTGAATTTTATTTACTTTTTCTTTTTAAAAAGTGAATATTTTTATTTAAAGTTTGTGTGATATCTCACAAATTTCAGTACATCAGAACTATGTTTTATGTTTCCTTATTTCCCTCAGAAAGGGATCAATGCCAGAAATACACTGGTGCATTAGGAGAAAATCTAGGAATCATCCTGAAGGGAGCAGTTTGTTGGGTTTTCCCCTTTCTTTTTTTTTTTTTTTAATTATACTGGTTTATTTACAAAGTTCATGTACATTGTTTTCCACACTGGATCTTCCCATTTGATTCATCCACCTCTCCCTCCACTCATCAAATTTGTGTAATCTTGTAATTAACCACCCCACTCCCACTCATCCTCACCCTTCTGCTCCCCCCTCCCTCAACTTGGGTCCTCATACTCATTCTACAATAAAGGTCTTATACAATATTTGTCCTTATGGGACTGAAGTTAGTTCATGTAGCATAATGCTCTCCAGTCCCTCCCAAGTTAAGTGGTAATTAAAAAAATTACTCCTGCGTGCTGCATAGTATTCTATTGTGTGACTGTACCATAATTTCTCAATCCATTCCTTTGTGGTTGGGCATTTGGGCTGTTTCCATGTTCTTGTGATGGTGGAAATTGTTGCTATGAACATTGGTGCACAAGTCTCTGCTTGTGCCTCCGTTCTCATTTTCTCAGGATATATCCCAAGCATTGGAATAGATAGGTCATATGGAATTTCTATGTTCATCTTTTTGAGGAAATGCCAAACTGCCTGCCAGAGTGGTGGAAATTTTACAACCCCACCAACAATGTAAAAGAGTTTCTATCTTCCCACATCCTCTCTAACTTTTATTACTTGCTGTCCTGTTAAACTTTGCCACTGTTACTGAAGTGAGATGGTATCTCATTGTGGTTTTGATTTACATCTCTCTTATTGCCAGTGATTTAGAGCATTTCTTAATGTGTCTGTTGGCTATCTGAGTATCTTACTCTGTGAAAATTCTTTCCATGTCTTTTGCCCATTTTATAATTGTGTTATCTGTCTTTTTCTTGTGGAGGCCCTGTAGGATTCTGTAAACTTTTGATATAAGACCCTTGTCTGAAATGGTATTGCCAAGTGTTTTTTTTTCCCCCAGTCAGTAGATACACTTTTCACTCTCCTGGAAAAAGTGTTTGATGAGCACAGTAATCTTTAGAAGGCTGATGGAACAATTTTGATCTGCAGCTCTCACCTCCTAAATGTCAGTATCAACTGTCAATTCAGTCAGAAGAACAGTTGTTAAGAACTTCACACATACACTCTAAGTGTAATTACCAGTGTGACTTCTAGGCAACTTGAGCTATCTCATAATAGTAGTCCTCCTACTCTTGCTCCTCTTAATTCTTCCCTTCACAGAGTATCCAGGACGATTACTTAAAACCATAAATCTCAAAACTCTCTAAATGGTTCCACTCACACAACATGTTTAAAACTCTACCTCCTTTGAACAGCCTGTGAGGCCCATGAACTTTTCTCTCAGGCTTTGTCTTTCAGCATTCCTCACAGCCTGTCTTCCACTCTAAGTATTCTGGCCTCATCTTGTTCCACATTCATCAAAGAGCATTGTGCTGCAATGATGTTGTGTCACACATTCCCTAAAATCTTAATGGCTTTCAACAGAAACTTTTTTTATCCTAACTTTCTGTGTCAGGTTGTGGGCCAAGCTCAGGTGCGTCCCATATGTTTTTCTGGGAGCATTAACTTTCTAGGGCAAATTTGCAACATGTGGGAAGAAGTGACACATATAACGTTGACTCTTCTAGCATTGAACCAAAAGTAAGACCCATGCAGAAGTACTAAGTTTGTAGAAAGTAAACTTTGCCCTGAGTAAAACAAAGGCAAGTGGGCAGGTGGGAAGAGTTGTGATGATCCCAGCCACCCCATTGGCCATAGTGACTTTCTTGATACTATTTCATCTGTCTGTGCCTCTTTTCAGCAAGATTTCATGTTCTCACTTCATATAGGTTCTTCTTCAAGGGTTACCTGATTAAAGACACTTTCTTCCAAAAGAGATTTCCAGAAATCCAGTTCTTCTTTAATAATTTTTCTACTTTGCTTTTCTTCCAAGCGTTTATCTCCTCCTGAAATTATTTACTCTGTTTACTTTGATGTACCTTCCGTACTTTATAAGGGCAGGATCTTTTGGGTCTCCATTTCAGTATTCCTGGTATGTAGAACAGTGTAGGGCATACGTCATGCTTAATAAACACTGTGGTTCTTATGTGCCATGGAGACAGAACAGACTTACTGCTGAAACTCCAGTAGGTTTTCAGAGACTGTAAATCTCACAGGAGCAGATTAACCATTTTTCTTGTACAGAAAATTTGGTAAATTCCAACTGCTTGCCTTTAGGCTGGCACTACACCTCCTTATCCATTAGGCCACCAGAGCTCCCTAATAAATATTGGTTAAATTAAATAAAGTTTTAAAACATTAAACATTGCTTTTCTTGGAAGGAATATCAGAACTTGTAATGCCAGGATGATTATAGAAAATTTTCTTCGTGTTTAAATCTGTGTGTAAAGATATATATATACACACACATGCATATGTATAGTCACTCTCTTACTGTCATTGAATCACAATTGACTCACAGCTGGCCTTCAGTGGGTTTTCAAGACTGTAAATCATATGAGAGGAGATTATCCACCTTTCTTTTGCAGAGCAGTTGGTAGATTCAAACACCTTGCTTTAGGTAGTGTGACTCCTTACCCAGTAGGCCATTAGAGCTTTCTGTGTATATGTATGCGAGTGTGTGTTTTTCATGCTTACTGAGAAGTCATTACTATAGTCTAGATTTTGTACAAACTTAGATACCTTGACTTTTTGATATGTTCTTATAAAGCTCACATTGATATTATGAATCAGAATATGCTCAATGGCAGTAGGGTGAGTTTATGTATGTTCTTATCAACTAAACTCATTGCCATCAAGTTGAAACTGATTTATAGCTTACCCTTCAGAAAGTATTTGAAGGCTGTACTTAGATGAGAAAAGATTGCCTGTCTTTCTCCCAAGTGCAATGTAATAGATCATTTAAAATTCTCTAAATTCTAAATACATTTTACAATTGTTGTCTTCCATATAACCTTTTCTCCTGATGTTTTCATTTTCCTTTACTGAGACTGATATTTGCTAGATCTAGATATGACTCTATCATTGTCTTCGATATTTCATTTTCTTTTTCTTAATTTGAATCCTAGTTTCTGTTATTCTAACATTTCTTACACATTGTTTTATATTGATGTTTCTCCCTCTGAGTTCTAGATCTCTCTCTTTCTCTAAAAACCAAATTCTTAATGAGTTTTGCTGGTCATGCATGGTCAATACTCACCATGAGCCAGAATTGTCATCCTAAAGAAAAGCTCTAATTTTACAATACTCTTATTTGAAAATAAACATTTCCTTCCATTTGCAGGCTCTATTAAGAAAAGAAAATAAGGATAAAGAGAGAACAAGAAAAGAGCATGTTAGTTTTCTGCTGCCTTGAAATGAGTGGTTATGTTTATTTCTAAATACAATACTTGAGGCTATTTGCCCTGGATTAAACAAAAATGTGTGGTCAATGCTATTGAAATTTAACATTAAATAAGTATTGCATGTTTTAATTTGCTACCTATGAACCTTGTGGTGCGGTAGCTAAGTACTTGGCTACTAACCAAAAGGCAGATGATTGGAACCTGTCAGCTACTTTGAGGGAGAAAGATGCGGCAATCTCTTTTGTAAAGATTTACAGTCTTGGAAACCCTGTGGGACATTCTCACTCTGTCCTTTGTGAATGTTATAAGACAGAATAGACTCAGTATCAAGAGGATGAGTTTATGGCTTTAAATATGGCAATTCTACCTTAAAGGTGAGACTGGGGGAAAAACTACTTTAAAAAAACTATAAACTCACAGACTTCCTCCAAACCTCCCATAATGTCTAGTAATACTCATTCCATTGAGTTATATGAATAACCGATTTTTATGGATATAAGTCTAAACAGAAACTTTAGTGGTTGCATCATCAATATAGATGTTTTATTGGCAAAATCAATTTGATTTCCATAAAACATCTAAGAGATTAAAATGTAAAAGAAGTGAGAATGTCCTTATGCTATCACATACACTTGCTTCAAATATTCCAAAACAAACTACTATCATCAAGTGGAGTTGACTCCAGTTTTGTAATTTTTTACAGGAAGGTACTACCCACCTTCCTTCTATGGAAGGACTAGTAGATTTGAACCACCAATATTTAAGTTAGTAGCACAGCAGAATGGGAATCCTAGAACATTTAATCGTGCTAATGCGAAACCTATACTTGGACCAAGAGGCAGTCGTCAGAACAGAGCAGGGCAACACTGCATGGTTCAAAATTGGGAAG
>NW_006399980.1:2604763-2609112 GCF_000299155.1 Elephantulus edwardii | reverse complement strand
GGAGGGACAGCACAGGAGGGGAAGACCCTCTATAAGGTGGATTGATTCAGTGACTGGGGTACTCGGCATGGGTTTGTCAGGGGCAATGAGATTGGCACAGGATAGAGCACGGTTTAGGGCTGTTGTACATAGGGTCGATAAGAGTTGCAAACGACTCAACAGCACATAACAACAACAACAACAACAGCACAGCATGAAATGCACTGCACTAACCAGGGCTCTTTGCAATTAAGTTGCATTTTTGCTGTCAGGTATGACTCATAGAAACACTATCAGCACAGACCTGAAGCCTGCCCATCCTGAGCTACCCTCATCATCTTTGACACATTTGAGCCCATTGTTGCAATCACTGTCTCAGTTCATCTAGCTGGGTGGGGGTCTTCATCTTTTTTGTTGTTGCTCCATCTTTCCAAGCATGATATAAATTTCCAAGGAATAGCCTCTCTAAGCGACATGCCCAAAGTATGAAAAACAAATCTTTGTCATCTTTGCCTCCAAGGAGCTCTTTGGCTGTATTTTCTCCAAGACATAACTATTTGTTCTTTAGTAGTCCATGGGATATTCAATACTCTTTTCCAAAACCACAGCTCAAAGGCATCAATTCTTCCACTGTCATCCTTATTCATTGCCCAGCTCTCTGATGAGTAATAGGTAATTGAGCCTGAATGAGGAGAACTTTAGTCTACTTTATTCTAACATCATTGTTATTAAGTAATTTTGAAATGTCCCTGACAGCAGATTTGCCCAATGCAATATTGATTTCCTGAATAAAAAGAGCAAAAGGTCATAGTGGAGAAAGAAAGGAAAAACCAAAATGAATGTCAAAAGAGACTATGAAAATTGCATCAAAGCATCAAGAAACCAAAGCAAAAGGAAGAGATACTGAATAGAAGATTTCAAAGGGCAGCAGGAGAGGACAAAGCAAAGTATTATAATAGAATGTGCAAAGATCTGAACTCAGAGAATACAAAGGGAAGAACTTGCTTGGTATTTCTCAATCTGAAAGAAATAAAACCCAAATTCAACACTGTTACAACACTGACAGATTCTAGGGGCAAAATTTTGAATGATGCCAAAATAATCAAAAGAAGATGGAAAGAATACACAGAATCACTTTACAAAAAGAATTAGTTGACACTGAAAATTTCACAAAGTACCATATGAACAGAGGCAGTGATGAAGAATAATGAAGTTCAAGCTGCCCTGAAAGCACTGGCCAAAATTAAGCTTCTGGGAATCAATGGAATTCCAATTGACACGAAGTTACATAATGTCATATCAGATATGAAACATTCACATAAAGGGTTCCTATTATCTGTAGATAGCAGAGGGCCTACAGGGCCCAGATGCCTGGCCTAGGGTTCTTCTGGGTTTATCATTTTAGCAAATTGCCTAAGGAACTGTATAAAGGGAAAAATCTCAAAACATAAGACAAATACATGTAGTGAATCAATAACAAAACCAAAAACAAACAGTGATAGCAAAGGTAATGAAGTCCTACATTTATGCATTGTTGATAAATATTATTTCACTTAACACATAAAATATATGTGAAGTAAGTAATACATTCCTCTTTTAGCAGAGGGTATTACATTTAAAAAACTGGAACCATTATTCACTGTTGGTGGCAGTGTAAAATGGTGCAACCACTGTGGAAAGCATTGCGGCGCTTTCTCAAAAAGTTGCAAATAAAGATACCATTTGACCCAACAATTCCACTACTGGGAATATACCCTAAAGAGACCATAAATGACATCTAAGTAGATATATGTATACCCATGTTTATCGCGGCTTTGTTTACAATAGCCAGGAGTTGGAAACAACCTAAATGCCCATCAACAAACGAATGGGTAGAGAAGCTGTGGTATATTCGCACAATGGAATACTATGCTGCATTGAAAAACAAGGAACTCATGCAATATTATTCAAAATGGGTGACCCTGGAGCACATTATGCTGAGTGAGGTATCTCAGTCACAAAGGGACAAATGCTATATGGTGCCACTGTTGTAGAATGAGGCTGGCATTGGGGTGGGGGTAAGACTGAGAAAAACTGGATGAAATATGTTTATGGCATTGAAGTCTATGGGGGAGAGAATAGTCTAAAAGTATTATATTTTAGGGCATTATTTTTATCGTATTCTACCTTAATGAGGGTTGCAGAGTGGATTATATTTGGGGGTAGGGCGTGGGGTTTGGGGAGGGGCGGGGGGATTGTGTACCAATGAGGGAGTTTTTCTTTTGCTTTTCAAGGAGAGGAGCAAAGGGGGGGAGGGGTTTGTGCGGGGAGAAGGGTGCAACAATGAATGAATGGAATTCCAAAATCTCTGTAGATGTTCATGGAAATGAAAAATAAACAACCTAAATTTTAAAAAAATGGGAGCAATATAAGTTTAAAAACCATTGGAATTCAAGCCTAAAATATTTGGTTACAAAAAGCAATTAAATGACAAACACTAATTGCCTTGAAGTTGATTTTACTTTTCTCCCTACGTAATATGTGACTCCTGGGTCTTGATGGAAGATTTCTGCTCCTTAATTTTCCAGTAGTGACTGAGAAAATCATACTGAAAAACTTTCAGATGTAAAATCATTCTAAAATAACTTTTTGAGGTCTGTCCTACTACACGCCCTCAAGCCTTATCAGTTTTGTTGTGTTTTTTATATGGTGGTGGTTTGCCTGCTGCCACTATGTCAACAGAATTTCAAATATCAGCAGAGTTATTCATGGTGGACATATTTCAGTGGAGTGGCATCCACTTCCTAAACAACATGCCTCCAGAAACTCTATGAACTTTGGTAAATGTTGATAGTTGTAGGGGGGCTATAGGCCTTTTGCTCATAAGCTCACTATGAGTAGTGCTCGACTCGAAGGCAATTAACAACAACAACCAGATAACGATGGACTAAGAAGAAAGGCTGGGCATCTACTTCTGACATAACAGGTCTTAAAAATCCTACAAATAACAAAAAGTACCAGAAAAGAATCCCTTCAGGTTGTAAGGCAATCAATGGGATTGAGGAAACGCAGCCTCTTCAAAGTGGAATCTTCCTTAATGAGGTGGAAAGATTAAAAATTTCTCTCAATTTAGGATCTTAATTTTTTGATGTGGCAAGACCCAAAATGAGAAAGAGCTGAAAACATCCACTAATAATTAGAACATGAAATGCATGAAATATTACTCTAGGAAAAATGTAATAGGATATTTCAAGTTTAACATCCTTAGCATTAATAAGCTAAGATGGACAAGCACTGGCCATTTCGAATCAGATAATCACATGATTTACTATGCTGAGAATGACAAACTGGAAAGGAATGATGTTACAATCATTATAACACCCCCACACACACACATTTCAATATGTATCCTGAAGTTGCCACACACTGCTGCCAGTGATAGGATAATATCCATATGCATATAAAGAAAAATTGTTAATGCAACTATTATTCAAATATGCACTCCAAACCTAAAGTGGATGAAGAAACTGAGAATTTCTATGAATGCTGCAGTCTGCAATGGATATAACTTGCTATCAAGACACATTAATAATGATGGGTGACTGGAATGTGCAAATTGGAAAACAAAGAAAAAGCACTAGTAGTCTTGGGGACAGAAAAGTTAAAATTTTATAGAACTAAAGTTCTATTCATCGACATACCTTTTTCAAAAGACCTAAATAGTGACAATATATATGAACCTCACCCATGGAATATATAGGAGTCATATTGACTATATCTATGAAAAAAAGGATAGAGTCTCTGTCTATGGAAAAAGACGGTGAAGATGGTACCCAATGTCAGTAATCAAAACAAGACCACAGGTTGACTGTAAAAAACTCCATCAATTATTGTTTCATATGCAGGTTTAAACTGAAGCTGAAGAAAATGAAAACAAGTCCAAATTAGAAAAAAAAATGTGACCTTGAGTTAATTATTTCTGAATTTAAAACAATCTCAAGAGTGACTGGATACATGGAATACTAATGACTGAATACCTTATGGGATGACATAAGAGACAGGATAAAAAGAAAAGACAAAAAATGGGTAAAATTTATTCTTGAATATTGAGAAATAAAAGCAAAATAAATAATGAAACAAGAAGATTTCAAAGAGCAGCTTGAGAAGACAAAGTGATATGCAAAATCTGAAGTTAGAAAACAAAAGGGAAGAACATAGTTGGCATTTTTTTCAACCTTAAAGAACTGAAGAACACATTTAAGTTTCAAGCTGCAATACTGACAGATTCTATGGACAAAATAATGAATGATACAGGGAACATAAAAGTATTATATTTTAGGGCATTATTTTTATCGTAGGAGTACGCAATGAGGGTTGCAGAGTGGATTATA
>NW_006399980.1:2593298-2598186 GCF_000299155.1 Elephantulus edwardii | reverse complement strand
CCCAGTGCACTCTTCTCTTTGAAAAGTAACAGAAAAATTCTTTCATTGTTTTACAATCCCTCTCCCCAGGTCCACTCCACTTTGCAGCCTTCGTTCTGGACTCCTGTCATGACAATAATACCTAATCACATATACCTTTTAAACAGTTTTCTCCCTCCTCTATTTCAATGCAGTATACTTTATTTATCCCAACTTTCTGAGTCTCCCCCCAACCCCAATGTCAGTCCTGTTTTACAACAGAGGAACTATGCAGTATTTGTCCCTTTGTGGCTGAGATATTTCACTCAACATAATGTCCTCCAGGGTCACCCATTTCAATGATTTTTCTAAACATGCAAATTGAATGGATATAAAAGATAGAGCCCTAATGCAAACCTCTCTGAAATTTACCTGAAATTAGGGAGTTGGAACCCACTAGCCGCTCTATGAGAGAAAGATGGGAAATCTCTTCTAGGATGATTTAGAGCCTCTAAAACCCAAATAGATGGTCAGATACAAGTTAGTTCCAACTTCACAATACATAATAATAATGATGTTGTAAATGTATGTGAGTGTATATATGTATATACACATGGGAAAATACTATTGAAGATCATTCATAAATAGCCAAAGCAGAGCATAGACAGAATTGCCAGAAGTTCAAGCTGGTTTTAGAAGAGGCCGTGGCACCATGAATATCATTGCTTCTGTCAGATGAATTCTGACTAAAAGCAGAGAATGCCAGAATAATGTCTATTTGTGCTTTATTGACTATGTAAAGACATTTGATTCTGTGGATCATAACAAAGTTATGGCTAAAATGGAGAATAATAGGATTGAAGAACATTTAATTGTGCTCATTAGAAATTTATACCTAGACTAAGAGATTGTTGTCTGAACAGAACAAGGGAATACTACATAGTAAATATTAAGATGGGTACATGTCAAGGTTGTAGCCTTTCTCCATATCTATTCAATCTGTATGCTGAACAAATTACTAAAGAAGGTAGACTCTCTGAAGAGGAATGTGGCTTCAGGATTGGAGGAAGACTCATCAATAACTTTCACCATGTAGATGACACACCTTGCTTGCTGAAAGTGAGAAGGACTTAAAGTGCTTGCTGCAGAAGATCAAAGAATACAGCCTTCAATATGAATTGAATCTCAATGTCAAGAAAGTAAAAGTTCTCACCACTGGACCAGTAGGCAACATAATGATAGGTGAAGAAAAGACTGAAGCTGTCAACAACTTCATCTTACTAGGATCCATAATCAATACAGTTGGTACCAGCAGTCAGGAAATCAGATGTGTTTCACTGGGAAAATCTGCAGTCAGAGACCTCTCCAAATTACTTTGAAGCAATGACATCATTCTGGGAATAAGGTGTGCTTGATTTAACCCATAGTCTTTTCAATCATGTGCTATACATCTGAGAGCTAGACAATAAATAAGGATGACAGAAGAAAAACTAATGTCTTTGAATTGTGGTGCTGGAGAAGAGTACTGAATATGCAATGGAGTGTCAAAAGAACAAACAAAATTATCTTGGAGAAAGTGCTACCAGAGTGCTATTTGGAGGCAAAGATGATGAAGTATCACATACTTTGGGCACATTACAAAGCGATGCTATTCCTTAGAGAAGGACATCATCCTCTGGAGAGGTGACTAGCAACCAAACGAAGTGACACAGTGATTGCAGCAATGTGCTTGAGCATGCCAGAGATTGTGAGGATGGCACAGGATAGGATGGGTTTCAGGTCTGTCATTTACAGTGTTGCTGTGTGTCATGTTGGACTCAACAGCACCTAACGACAATAATAATTGATGATCTGTTTCACACTCAGCACCTGTATTTTAATTGCCTTCCCTTTCATTCTTCATACAAAGCCTATCAATACTTAGAAATCCTCTGTGTGTGTGTGTGTGTGTGTGTGTGTGTGTGTGAGAGAGAGAGAGAGAGAGAGAGAATATATATGTTGGATTTTGCTTTTACAGATTAGCTTGATATATAAAGATAAAACTGGTGCATATGAAGCTGCATTATAACTTTTACTCTTAAGGGTTTGATAAGTGTTACATTTTTATTGGATGGAGCAAACAGATGCATAGATATTTAATAATCAAGCTTGCCATGTCTTTTGTCAATTTTGTAATTGTATTATTGAACTTTTTCTTGTGGAAGCCCTGTACGATTCTGTAAAGTTTTGATATGAGACCCTCGTCTGAAATGATATTTCTAAATTGTTTTTCCCAGTCAGTAGTGGCTTTTATTTTCACTGTTGGAAAATATTGTTGATGCACACAAGGATTAATCTTTAGGAGGTCCTATTCATCAATTTTATCCTCTCCAGATTGTGCATTTCTGGCTGTATTTGGCAATCTCCTTAGACCAAAGACTAGAATTGATACCAGTTTGTCTCTTTTAAACTTTAGGGGTTTGGGCTTTACTCTCCTGTGTTTGATCCATTTTGAGTTGATTTTTGTGTATGTGGTGAGATGTGGATTCTGTTTCAACTTTCCGCAAGTAGCAGTCCAGTTTTGCCAGAACCATTTGTTGAAGAGGTTGTCATTTCCCCATTTGATAGGTTTTAATTCCTTGTCGAATATCAGTTGACCATGGATAGATGGGTCCATTTCTGGGTTCTCAATTCTGTTCCATTGGTCTATGTGACTGTCATCATATGAGTACTATGCTGTTTTGGTTACTACCACTGTGTAGTAGGTTTTTGGGGGGTGTTTACTATTTTTATTAAATAGTTTATTTACAAAATTAAAATACATTGTTTTTCACACCAGCTCCTTCCCATTTCTCTCACTCTCCCACCAATCAAATTGTACTACCCCATGATTAATAATCCCCCCGCACATCCTCACCCATCTGTTTCGAGCCCTACTCCCCCTTGGATCCTCATACTCATTCTATAATAATGATTTTATACAGTATTGTTCCTTGTGGAACTAAGTTAGTTCACTCAGTATAATGCTCTTGAGTTCCTCAAGAGCTTTTAGGTAATAATTTTATAGTGGTTTACATACAAAATTAATAAAGTTTGGAGAGAGGAGGGAGTGGATTTGAACTAGACACAGCCCTGGATCTTTGACCCGCGTCCTGTCCTCAGGTATCACATTGGTTCCCCCGCATCAGAAGTCTGCGCCCCTGCCAGCTTTGAATTTTGGCACCCTCGGGCCTTCAGTATTTGAGCCAGGACATTAAAAAAACCACACAACAACAACAACAAAACCACACAAAAGAACAAAAACACATAGACCAAATTATAGCATTTGCCAACCTCACCTGAAAAAGTTGTCCAACATTGAAGATTTAGTTTCTTTAGACTACAAACTACTGTTTGGCCTTACCACATTGTCCCCCCAACTCAAGCAACAGGGAGGTACTGGACATCTCGATAGAAAAGTAGTCATGTCAAACCAACAACCAACTATCACCTTAAACTTCAAAAACTCTTCCACATCAATGTCTCGAAAGAAGCAGGGTACCTCACTCACCATGCAAGCCCAAAACAAGATATCTCTCCCCCCGCCCAATGACAAAGTAGCAATGGATTTCATGAAGCCAGAAAGTCTGATGGAACTTTCTGATACAGAATTTAAAAAAAAAAAGATAATTGAATGTTTTCAATGGATGAAAAACAAACTTGAAGAATTACAGGACACTACAGTCAAAAATCAGGAGGAGCTTAAAAGAATAATCCAAAACAATGCAGAGAAAATAAATGAGGCATTAGAGGCATTGGAAAAACAAGAAATCATAATCCAAAATATGAAATCTAAGGTTTCTGATGCTGTCAACATGATGGAGGGACATATGAATAGAGGTGAAGAGAGAGAAAACAGAATTAGTGAAATAGAAGATAGAGTTGGCACCACAGATCTGACAAAGAAAAAAAGCAGAAGCAAAAAAGAAGGTAATAGAAGAAAAACTTAAGAGTAATGTGGGATACCATTAAAAGAAATAACATTCACATCATTGAAATCCCAGAACAGGAAGAAGCAAATAAAGGCACTGAAAAAGTTGTGGAAGAATTACTAGAGGAAAACTTTCCAGGCGTAATGAAGAATGACAGAATATATATTCTAGAAGCTGAGTGAGCGCCATATAGAATAGACCCTAAAAGAAAAACACCAAGGCATATCATTGTCAAATTTGCTAGAACCACAGATAAGGAGAGAATACTAAAAGCAATGAGAGAGAAACAAAGAGCAACCTATAAGTGAGAACAGATAAGATTAAGTGCTGATTTCTCAGCAGAAACCATGCGAGCAAGAAGACAATGGAATGGCATATATCGAACACTCAAAGAACACAGCTTTCAACCAAGAATACTGTACCCAGCGAAACTGTCCATCAAGTACGAAGGAGGGATCAAAATATTCCCAGTAATACAGAACCTAAAGGAGTTCGTAAAAAAAAAAAGGCCAGCCTTACAGGAAGCACTGAGAGACGTTCTTCATACAGAGATGCCACAGAAAACAGGATGGACCAAAGTAACTAGCAACAACACCCAAAATATTTGAACAAAATGACAGCAATAAAACCCTACCTCTCAATAATTACACTGAACGTGAGTGGTTTAAGTGCACCACTGAAGAGAAAAAGAGTAGCAGATTAGATAAAAAAACAAAATCCTTCAATATGTTGCCTACAAGAGACACATCTGAAAATGAAGATAAGGAAAGACTAAAAATTAAAGGATGGGACAAAATATACCAAGCAAATGGCAACCAAAAAAAAAGCAGGAGTAGCGATACTAGTCTCTGAGAAAATAATTTCAATGCAAAAACCATCACAAAGGACAAAGGAGGTCACTACATACTGCTCAAAGGGTCAATAGAACAAGAAGATATAACAATATTGAATATCTATGCACCAAATGAAAGACCTGCAAA
>NW_006399980.1:2589977-2593198 GCF_000299155.1 Elephantulus edwardii | reverse complement strand
CTCCAGAGAGACACCATTGCTCTTCAGTACTTTGGAGAGGTCCCTAACAGCAGACTTTCCCATGGCAATGTGCCTTTTAATTTCCTGGCTGCTGAAAGTATGATAGAATTAATAAATAGATAAGTTAGATAAAGTGAAAGACAATATACAGTAAGGAGTTGGTTATATGTTATACTTAATTACATTTCTCTAATCTAATTAATATAACAAATGTTTGTGACAACTAGTAGGATTTGTAAACCTTAACTCAAATGAAAAAAAAAAAAGGGATGATGATTGAAGGAGTAATACACAGTCACAATACCAAAAAGAGTTGGTTGACACTGTACCATTTCAGGTATTTGATTAAATATCAGTGGTGTTGGAAGAAGTCCAAGCTAAGCTGTGTTAAAGGAATTGACAAAAATTAACTCATCATTTATTTGCAAAATTGAGGTGATTTCTTAAGCTCAGTAGTCTATGCAATGAATCATAGGAAAGAGTTACCTGGCTAACTGACTAGAAGAGATACATATTTGTTCAAACATTAACTGAATGATTAGGCTCAAAGCCACCCAGAAGAGCCTCAAAAACAACAACAACAAAAAAAACATTTTTAAAAAAAAGAAGAAGAAAAAGAAAGACATTAAATCTACTTTTAAAAAGGTGACAACCTTCAAGAACCCCATGGAGTAGTTTTGAAAACAGGAGCTGAAATAGACTTGATGCTATCTCACAACAATTTTTAACTCTTATGGTCTGTTTCCTCAAATTAATGAAAATACTTTTTAGTTTTTTGAAATAAATTACTTATTTGTTTCAAATGAATTATTATTTCAGTAACCAGCATGTGTCAGCTTTGATCTTGCAGTCCTACTGCTAAGTACTCAGTCCTCACAACCCCTCACAATTATTCAAGAATTATTCAAGAATCCTGAGAAGTTAGGTCGATGAAAGCCAATTCAAGAGGAAATTGTGGAAACCACTTAGTTCATGTTATAGTTTGAATTGTGCATCTCAGAAACATATCTTGTAATCCTGTTGCCTATACCTAGTTCCCTGTTTGAAATGTTATTTTCTTTGCTACACTAGTGAGAAATAAATGAGAAAAAAATTGAGAAATAAATGATTGAGTAGGGTGAGCTCTAAATTTAATCACTGTATTCTTTTAAAAAAACAACAGATTTGACCCAGATATGCACACATAAGGATAAGACAGGCCCCATATGGACATAACTAAATAATGCTCAAGCCTATTGACAAGGAAAGGTTTAAAGAGTGATTTATATATGCTTTTAACTTTCAAAAGTCTGAGGAAAAAAATGAATGTGTTCTTCAAAGCATTTATGTGTGGTATTATTCAAGTTGGATTCAGAAGAGGGCACGGACCTAAGGATAACATTTCCAAGAGCAAATGGGTTTTGGTTGAAGGTGAAAAATAGCAGAAAGACAGAAATAACAGAAAGTTTACCTGTGCTGACTATATAAACAGATTCAGCTGTGTGGATCATGATAAATTATGAATAGTATTGGTAATAATGAGGATTCTAGAAAACTTAATTCTGCTTATGTGAAACCTATGCCTAGAAGTAGTTTCAATAGGATAAGGAGATTCTGCTTGTTTGAAAAGAAAGTGTGTACCAGCATTATATCCTTTTACCCTATTTATTCAATTTTTATACTGAGCAAATAGTGTTAGGAGTGAATTATATGAAGAAGAATATCGATTAGGCTGGAGGAAAGCTAATAATTTGAGCTATGCAGATGGCACAGCCTTGCCAAGTGAAAGTGGAAAATATTTAAACCATTTATTGATGAAGATCAAGGATTATAACTCTCATTATGGATGATGCTCAACATAAAGAAAACAAAAATCCTCACAGCTAGACTAAAAGCAAAACATGGTAAACTGAACGAAGATTAAACCTGTCAAAGATTTCATTTTACTGGGAACCATAATCAACTCATGGAAGCAGTAGTCAAGAATCACACAATAAGCACAAAAAGCAGTCGTCAAGAATCACACAAAAATTAAAAAAAAAACGCTACTAAGGACCTGGTTAAGTGTTAAAGAGCAAAGATATTACTTTGTTGACTAAGGTGCCCCTAATCCAAAGCATGATATTTCAATCACTTTCTGTGCGTATGGGGAGCACTGGTGGCCTAGTGGATAAGGAGGGGTGCTGTCTACCTGAAGGTTGCTGTTCTTGTTGCATGTCATTGAGTTGGCTATGACTCATAGTGAGTCTGTGAACAAAGGCTGTTTAACTTGCCGTATCCTGTGCATCCTCACCGTCCTCAAGCCCATTGTTACAGTCACAGGTTTTTTTAAATAGTTATTTATTTATTTATTTAGTTTCTTTGTTGTGTGCCCTCAAGTCGGATCCGACTGGCACAGGAGGAAACTGCCCCTCCTTCTCCAGCAGAGCATCTGGTGGATTAGAACTGCAGACCTTTGGGATTGCCATGCAGCTTCTTGCCAATAGGCCACCAGAGCTCCCTTACATTCACTATTTTAATCTATTTTGTTGAGGATCTTCCTCTCATTCAGTCTCCACCTTTCTAACCATAATATCTCTTTCCAAGCACTGGTCCTCCTAGCCAAATGGCCAAAGTATGCGAGATGAAATTTCATCCTTGTCTCTAAGTTATACTCTGGTTTCACTTTCTCCACCAAGATATAGTTGTTTATTGCTTTGGCAAAAAAAATCTGTGAAATATTCTGCACTCTTCTCCAATACCACAACTCAAAGTCATTGATTCTTTTTCTGCCATCTTTATTTATTGTTCGACTTTCAGATGTATAGCAAATAATTGAAAGCCCATGGCTTGATTCAAATGCACTTTAGTCTTTAAACTAATAGCCTTGCTCTTTTGCACCTCAGAGAGGTCCTTGCCAGTAGATTTTCTCAATTAAACATGCCTTTTGATCATTTGACTGCTAATCTAATGGTGTTGATTCTGGATTCAAGCAAGATGAAATAATGGAAATTCAATCTTTTCTTCATTTGTTATGATGTTTCCTATTGGCCAAATGGTGAGGATTTCTGTTTTCCTAATGTTGAGGTGTAATCCATATTGAAGACTATAGCCTCTAATCTTTTACAACAACTGGTTTTAAGTTCTCTTCACTTTCAGCAGCCAGGTTGTGCCATGTATATTGTTGTTATGTGCCATCGAGTCTTTTGCGACTCATAGCGACCCTATGCACAACAGCCCCAAACCCTGCTCTATCCTGCGTC
>NW_006399980.1:2577614-2589002 GCF_000299155.1 Elephantulus edwardii | reverse complement strand
AAAATAGAAAAAGATGGAATTCTCCTGGACTCATCCTATGAAGCAAACATATCCTTGATACCAAAGCCAGGAAAGGACACCACCAAAATAGAAAACTATAGGCCAATATCTCTTATGAACATAGATGCAAAAATCCTGAATAAAATATTGGCCAATAGAATGCAACGATACATCAAAGAAATAATCCGTCATGACCAAGTGGGATTCATAACAGGCATGCAAGGATGGTTTAATGCAAGAAAAACAATTAATGTAATTCGTCATATTAACAAAGCAAAGAACAAGAACCACATGATCCTATCAATCGATGCAGAAAAGGCCTTTGACAAAATCCAACACTCTTTCCTGATTAAAACACTCAACAAAATAGGACTAGAGGGGAATTTCTTCAATATAGTAAAACGTATTTATGAAAACCCGAGAGCTAACATTGTTCTCAATGGAGAGAGGTTAAAGGCATTCCCTTTAAGAACAGAATCTAGGCAAGGATGCCCATTATCTCCTCTCTTATTCAATACTGTGTTGGAAGTCTTAGTGATAGTAATAAAACAAGAGAAAGTCATAAGAGGTATACAAATTGGTAAAGAGGAGGTAAAATTATCCCTCTATCCATCTATGCAGATGGCATGATAGTATACTTAGAAAACCCTAAAGACTCAGCTAGTAAACTATTGGACATAGTTGACCAATTCAGCAAAGTAGCAGGATATATATATAAGATCAACATAAAAAAATCAGTTGGATTTCTCTGCAGTGACAAAGAGAATACAGAGCTGGAGCTAAGAAAAACAATACCCTTCACATTAGCTAATTACCAGATAAAATATTTGGAAGTAAATATAACTAGAAGCACAAAAGACCTATTCAAAGAAAATTACAAGACATTACTACAAGAAACAAAAAGGGACCTGGAGAAGTGGAAGAATATCCCTTGCTCATGGATAGGAAGGCTCAATATTGTGAAAAGGGCAATACTACCAAAGGCAATTTACACGTTCAATGCAATCCCAATACAAATACCAATTCCATTCTTCAATGAGATGGAAAAGGCAATAACCAGCTTCATTTGGAAAGGAAAGAAGCCCTGAATAAGCAAAGCACTCTTTAAAAATAGAAAAAAAGTAGGAGGCATCTCATTCCCTGATTTAAAATCTTACTACACTGCTGTGGTAGTCAAGACAGCATGGTACTGGTACAATGACAGACACATAGATCAGTGGAATAGAATTGAGAACCCAGAAATCAGCCCTTCTATTAATGGTCAACTGATTTTTGACAAGGAGATAAAATCAGTTAGGTGGGGAAATGACAGCCTTTTTTACAAATGGTGTTGGAAAAATTGGAAAACTATCTGCAGAAGAATTAAGCAAGATCCCTACCTAACTCCATATACAAAAACCAACTCAAGGTGGATCATGGACCTAGGAGTAAAACCAAGGACTATAAACTTCATTAAAGAAAACTTGAAAGAACTTTAGTAGTCCTAATCTACAACATAAAGAGTCTTCCAAGTATTCTGAAAAATTTACAACCAGGAGAAGATAGAATAGATGAATGGGACCTTCTAAGAATCAAATCTCTATGCGCATCCAGAAACTTCTCCAACAGGGTAAAAAGGGAAGCCACAGCCTGGGAAAAAGTGTTTGGTTATGCCGCCAGATAGGGGCTTATAGCTAGAATTTATAAAATACTTGAGCACCACAACAAAATAAAGGTAAATAATCCAATAAAAAAATGGGCACAGAATATGAACAGACATTTCACCAAAGAAGACATTCAGGTGGTCAACAAGCACATGAAGAAATGTTCAAAATCCCTAGCTCTGAGAGAGAAGCAAATCAAGACAACTATGAGATATCATCTCACCCCAGTAAGACTAGCAAAATTTCACAGAACAGCAAGCAAGAAATGCTGGTGAGGTTGTGGAGAGACTGGAACCCTTATTCACTGTTGGTGGGAGTGTAAAATGGTGCAACCGCAGTGGAAAGCGGTGTGGTGCTTTCTCAAAAAGTTTCAAATAGAGATACCATTTAGCCCAGCAATTCCACTACTGGGAATATATCCTAAAAATACAGTAAACTACATCCAAGTAGATATATGCATACACATGTTTATCACGGCTTTGTTCACAATAGCAAGGATTTGGAAACAACTTAAGTGCCCATCAACAAACGAATGGGTAGAGAAGCTATGGTATATTCACACAATGGAGTACTATGCTGCATTGAAAAACAAGGAACTCATGCAATATTATTCAAAATGGGTGACCCTGGAGGACATGATGTTGACTGAAATATCTCAGTCACAAAGGGACAAATGCTATATGCTGCCACTGTTGTAGAATGAGGCTGACATCAGGTGGGGGTAGGACTGAGAAAAACTGGATTATTTATGTTTACTGCAATGAGGTCTATGAGGGAGAGAATAGTTTAAAAGTATTATATTTTAGGGCATTATGTTTATCATAAGAGTATGGAAGGAGGATTGCAGAGTGGATTATATTTGGGGTGGGGTGGGGGGGTTTGGGGGGGGTGATTGTGTACCAATGGAGTAGTTTTTCTTTTGCTTTTCAAAGAGAGGAGCGAATGGGGTGGGGGGGGGGTGGGGGATGGGGCGGGGAGAAAAGAGCAACAATGAATCGAATTCCGGAATCTCTGTAGATGTTCATTGAAATTAAAAAAGAAAAAACAAGGAGAGCTTTCATAACCACCTTTATTTTGACAATTTTCAGTGACTCACAGAATGATTGTATGAAATACAATGTAAATGAAACATAATGTAAAGGTATTTTTATATTAAAATAAATTTTAAAAAATTAATAAAGTTCATGTACATTGTTTCTCACACTGGGACTTTCCCCTTTCTTTTACCAATCCCTCTCTTCACCCAACAAATTGTGCAACCCTTTGTTTAAGCTCCCCCTCTCCTCTACTTGAATCCTCTCACACCTCTACAATATTGGTCCTATACAGTATTTGCCTTTTTAAAAAAATTCATTTTAATATGTGTGTTCGGTTGTTGATTTGTTTTTTGGGTTTTTTTTTTTATGTTGGAGATCGCCTCACAAATTTATTCCTTACAATTACTGTAAAATATAGATCTTTTCAGAACATTCTATTGACCCTAACATGTCAATTTCCCTAAGACCATGGATAATTCTTGTACATTATACTCAGGCATATATTATCCTTGGACCATTATCTCCCACTTTTTTTTTCTTGGCTGAAATTTTTTTTTTAATGAGACTGAGTTAGTTTACTTAGCATAATGCTCTCCAGTTCCTCCCATGTTAGATAGTAGTAGTTGTTGTTGTTATGTGCCGTTGAGTCGTTTGCAACTCATAGTGACACTATGTACAACAGCACAAAACTCTGTTCTGTCCTGTGACAATCGCACTGTCTCCGATAACACCCATCCCGATTACCCCAGTCACTGAATCAATCCACTTCACAGAGGGCCTTCCCCTCCTGCGCTGTCCCAAGCATAATTTCCTCTCCAAGGACCTGTCCCTCCTTACAACATGTCCAAAGTATGTCAGATGAAGCTTCAGAATCCTTACCTCTAAGGAGCTGCCTGGTATAACCCTCTACAGGATGAACCTGTTTCTTTTCTTAGCAGTTCATGGTACCCTCAATACTCTTCTCCAGCACCATAGCTCAAAGGCATCAATTCTCCTTCTATTGTCCCTGGTCATTGTCCAGCTCTCTGATGTGTAACAGGCGATTGTAAAGACCCTGGCCTGTATCAGATGCACCTTAGTCTCCAGAGAGACACAATTGCTCTTCAGTATTTTGGAGAGGGCCCCAACAGCAGACTTTCCAATCGCAATTCATCTTTTAATTTCCTGGCTGCTGGTGCCTAGAGTGTTGACTGTGGAGCCAAGCAAACGAAAGCAGTTAACAATCTCAGTGTCTTCACCATCCATCCTAATGTTGCAAATTGGTCCAGTGGTGAGAATCTTTGTCTTCTTGCCCTCAATCTGTATTGAAGACTGCAATCCTTGACCCTCTGCAGCAAGCGCTTCAGGTCCTCCTCAGTTTCAGCAAGCAGGGTTGTGTCATCTGCATTATGCAGATGGTTGATAGATCTTCAACCAATCTTGATACCACATTAATTTATAAAATCATTGGTCCTATGTGCTACATCTTATTCCATTGTGTGACTGCACAATAATTTCTCAATCCAGAAGGGTATCAAGTAGTAATAAATGTTGGAGAGAATGTGACCAGAAGGAACCTTTATACAGTGTTGGTGGAATTGTAAAATGGTGTCTTTGTTTTTTGATTGATCCATTCCATTTAATCCAGAACGTAACAATTTTTCAAACACTGCTTTCTATTCTTAACAAAGGAATATTCCCTCACTACAAGTAAGAATTACCTATTGAAACCAACTTTGTAATTTCACATGCAAGCAAGATTCTACTGAAGATTATCCAAAAATAACTGGAAAAGGACAACAGAAGTGAAGTCCAGGCTCGGTTTAGAAGGGGTCATTGTACTAGGGATATTGTAGTTGATGTTAGATGGATCTTAGCTGAAAGCAGGGAATGCCAGAGGAATGTATATCTGTGTTTCATTGATTATGCAAAGGCATTTGACTGTGAGGATCATAACAAACTGTGGCTGACTCTGAGAAGAATGGGAATCCCAGAACACTCGATCGTGCTAATGTGAAACCTATACTTGGACCAAGAGGCACTTGTCAGAACAGAGCAGGGAAACACTGCATGGATCAAAATTGGGAAAGGTATACACCAGGGATGTGTCCTATCTCCATACCTTTTCAACCTGTATGTAGAACAGATTATCCGAAAGGCTGCGCTCTGTGAGGAGAAGTGTGGTGTCAGGATTGGTGGAAGATCTATTAACAATCTACGTTATTCAGATGACACAACCGTGCTTGCTGAAACTGAAGAGGACCTGATGCACTTGCTGCAGAGGGTCAAGGACTGCAGCCTCCAATATGGATTGAGGCTCAATGTCAAGAAGACAAAGATTCTCACCACTGGACCAATTGGCAGCATCAGGATGGATGGTGAAGAGATTGAGATTGTACACAGCTTTAGTTTGCTTGGCTCCACAGTCAACACTCTTGGCACCAGTAGCCAGAAAATCAAAAAACGTATTGCGATGGGAAAGTCTGCTGTTAGGGACCTCTCCAAAGTACTGGAGTGCAATCGTGTCTCTCTGGAGATTAAGGTGCATCTGATACAGTCTATGGTCTTTGCAATCACTTGTTATGCATCAGAGAGTTGGACAATGACTAGGGAGGATAGAAGGAGAATTGATGCCTTTGAGCTGTGGTGCTGGAGAACAGTATTGCATGTACCATGGGCTGCCAAGAAAACAAAGATTCAACCTGGAGAGGGTTAAGCCAGGCTACTCCTTGGAAACAAGTATTCTGGGGCTTCATCTGACATACTTTGGACATGTTGTAAGGAGGGAAAGGTCCTTGGAGAGGGACATCATGCTTGGGAGGTTGGAGGGACAGCGTAGGAGGGGAAGACCCTCCATGAGGTGGATTGATTCGGTGACTGGCGTAATCGGGATGGGTGTGTCAGAGGCAGTGCGGTTGACGCAGGATAGAGCAGGATTTAGAGCTGTTGTACATAGGGTTGCTATGAGTCGCAAGCAACTCGACGGCACATAGCAACAACAACGTCATGGGAGGGACTGGTGAGCAGTATGTTAAATGAGTAAACTCAGTCACATAAGCACAAATATTGCATAAAACCATTTTTGTAAAAACAGATAACTAGTAAAATGTGTGTGAGGATCCAAGGGGGCAAGGGTAGGAGCAGAGGAGTGAAGATGGATGGGGGCGGGGGTGGGTGGGTAATCGAAAGTTGCACAATTTGATGGTGGAGAGAGGGGTGGGAAAAGGAAATGGGAAAGGTCCAGTGTAAGAAACAATATATAGGAACTTTGTAAGTAAGGAAGTGTAAAGTAAAAATTTTATTAAAAAAACACAAACCACAAAGCCCAAGCTCACTTAGTTTTTTCTTTGTGACTCAATCTACTTAAAATGGTTTTCGAATTTTTATTGTAATTTAGGTGGAAGTTTACAGAACAAATTGAGTCTCCATTTAACAATTCATGCATGTTTTGTTTCCTGATATTGATTGAATTATCTATAATGTAACCTCATTTCCTCTATTTCTGATGTTTACTGGTTCCAAATGTCCTCCTTTTCTCTAGTCTCATGTTTTTTAACCTTTATCTCTGGGCAAATACTGCATTTTACATTTACATTCTTGGTTATTCTAAAGAATGAGTACTTCTCTGATATTATTATTCATCTATATATTGCTGGCTAAAAGTTGAACCATTGGCGTAAATGCCATCCAGATTAAGACTTAGAGATTCTTCCAGTCTCTATCAGATCAATAAGTTGTGATTGGTGGCTTTAGACATGACATACGTTTGCAGTGCACATCCTGAACATATGTATTGGAAAGGGTGGGGTTTTGTTATTGTTTAACACATTCAAGTTTACCCAAGTTGCTTTGGAGGTAACAGGGCTAATACTGACGAAATAAATCACTCATAACTGAGAATGATATCTTTCTGCATAAATGTGTCTTCAATGATGACAGATTAAGTGCAGTGCCTGTAAAAAGCAAACGTAGGTTTCTTTTTCTCCACTTGGATATTTTAATAGCATATATTTTCCAATTAGTGTTCTAACGTATTCAGAACTGGACAATCCCAGAAGCCTTTACCTAAGGTCCCTGAGAAACTGCATTTAATTTAAGGCAGAGCAATTAGAAAACGTTTCTCACTCCTAACAAAAAGCCTGGCTAATGATTTGGCACCGTGTGACTTTACTCAGGCTCCTTGGCCAAGATAGCTAATTCTTGGACCTCACTGCTTAGTCCTTTTCCTCTAGGCCACTCAGAAAGCCACACCTCTCAGGTGCAGTCAGCTGCCTTCTGAAATGACTTTCACTTTACGACCATAAAATAACTGATGACATACTGCTGTCCCATATGCTGCTCAAGTCAGTGGGATTTTAATTATATCTCCTGGGATGAGCTCAAGGGCACTGAGATTCTCAGGAAGCTTGGAGGAAGACTGTGACTTAATAGGCAGCCAGACAGGGTGTGATGGGTCCCTGCTAGAGCTTGGCAGCTGTGGCCTATCTGTATAGAAGCACTGATGTGCACAGATGTTGCTATGGTGACCTGCATAACTTAGAGGGTGATGGAATTTAGTAATTCCCAGGGGAATATTGTAATACCTCCTGTCAGGTCTTTGTATCCTGGCATTTATAAGCTTTAAAGTAAAAGTTGTATCAGTTAATATCCCTAAAAATCCTTGTCCCTTTATATTTACATGCAATAGCTGTGTGAAGTATGACAGAGGAGATGTGTCAATGTGTATGCATTCCCCATGAAGATTTTTCTACTTCTATTATTTGTATATTTTAGGTTCTATATTAATGTCCACATGGCAGAAAGTAGCTTAATGTAGAAGGTGTACTCATGCATCCAATCTCATCTACATTTCTTGGAATCATAACACTTTCTTGGTATCCAGTTAATGACCAGAAGTTTTCCTTTTACTTTATACTCTATAGATACTGTTAAAATTGTGTTGATTTTCATGTCTAAAATGTAATAGTAATTTAATTTGTTCAACAAGAATTATTGAATATTTGCTCTAGATATATGATTATGGTTTATCGTTTTACTTTATAAAGTCTGGATTTATGTATACTTTATATAAAAGTCTGAATTTTACAGTTATAAAGTGTAACCCTTATAAAGTCTGAAGGTGGACAATATTCTTTATCTTGTTGACAATAAATTAGCCATAAACTCAGATAATCAATTAATTAAAAAACTTCATTCATGCGTTCTTTCAACATGTGTTTATTAAGTACGTGCTTTGGGTGAGGTGCAGGTGCAGGTTGTAAATGATGAATGGAACAATTAGAGTCTGTTTCCAAGAGCTTACAGTCTAGTGTAGGAGAGACACAACCAATGCAAAACACAACATGAATATGTAACTACACCTTACCAAGCAAACAAAAGACTTGAATAGAGCAATGTAATAAAGCATAACTGGGAAGACACTGAATTCATATGTATTTTTGTGTGTAATTACATTTAGAAAAACCAGATACACAAAGAATTCTCTCTGGAATGATAAAGATAAAAGACTTCATACTTGTACATTTGTGACGTAAACTTGGCTAAAAAACATGGTCATCCATATTTAGGTCCTGGGGGTTTAGTTCTTGGAAGGAGATGGGGTGATAGGAAAGGGGAACATCAAATAGCAACTTCTTTGATAAAAATGAATTTGATTTATCTCATCTGAAGAGATGATAAAGGAAAGAACACTAGACATGAAAGTAAGGGCAGTGAAGATGAGACTGTCTTACCAGACAAGGTAGAGAATGAAAGAATTAAGTGTTTGTATAGGACTGGTTCCAAGGTGAATTAAAATTACTTTCTAAAAGGAAGGGAAACGGACTTCAACAAACACCAGTCCTGTTATATACAGTTTACACATAATATTTGTGGGATGTCATTATTGTTCTTTGCTGTCTAGTCAGTTCTAACTCATGGTAACCCCATATGTGCAGCGTAGAATGACCTTATGAAAGATTTCAAGATCATGATCCTTTGTTAGAAGATCATTAGTCATGTTTTTCTAGTGTCTCTGAGTGGATTTGAACCACCAAATTTTTGGCTTATTTTAAAATATTTAACCAGTTTATACTCAGGCTGCATGTATGGATGAGTACTACATGTGCTCACCAAGTTCTGCCAAAAAATCTGGAGGACAACTACTTGGTCAATTGACTGGAAGAGAGCCTTATTTATTCCCATTCCAAAAAAAAAGGTGACCCGATGGAGTGTGGAAATTATTGAACAATATCACTAATATCACTAGCAAAATACTGCTGAACATTATCCAGAAATGATTGGAACAGTACATTGACAGGTTGGGTTTAGAAGAGGTCATGGCAGTAGGGACATTATTGCCAATATCAGATGGATCTTGGCAGAAAGCAGAGAGTACCAGAAGAATGTCTGTGTTTCATTGACTATGCAAAGGAATTTGATTGTGCGGATCCCCCAAAACTGTGGCTAATTCTAAGAAGAATGGGAATACCAGAACACTTGATCATGCTAATGCAAAACCTATATTTAGACCAAGAAGCAGTCCTCAGAACAGAGCAAGTAAACACTGAATGGTTCAAAATCAGAAGAGGAGTGCACCCTGTCCCCATACCTTTTCAATCTGTATGCAGAACAGATCATTTGGGAAGCAGGGCTTTATGAGGAGGAGTGTGGTATCAGGATTGGAGGAAGACTCATCAACAGCCTATGATATTCATATAACCTGAAGCACTTGCTGCAAAATGTCAAGGACTGTAGTCTTCAATATAGATTGAAGCTCAACATCAAGAAGACAAAGATTCTCACCACTGAACCAATTGGTAGCACAATATTAGATGGAGAAGAGATTGAGGTTGTTAACAATTACAGCTTACTTGGATCCATAATCAAACCTCTTAACACCAGCAGGCAGGAAATCAGAAGATGAATAGCACTGGGAAAATCTGCTGTCACAGTACTCTCCAGAGTGCTGAAGAGCAACTATGTCAATCTAGATACAGAGGGAGGTGCTCCTAATCCAGGCCATGGTCTTCTCCATTATGTTTTATGCTTCAGAGAGTTGGACAATGACTAAGGATGACAGAAGAATACATGCCTTCGAGTTGTGGTGCTGAAGAAGAGTCTTGAACATACCCTCGAGTTCCAAGAAAACCGATAGGTCTGTCTTTGACCAAGTGTCTCCTTGGAGGCTAGGATTTTGAAGCTCCACCTCACTTATTTTGACATGTGTCCTTGGAGAAGGACATCATGCTCAGAAGTGTGGACAGACAGTGCAGGAGAGGGAGACCCCAGATAACATGGATTGATGCAGTGACTGGGGTGAGGGGGTTGGTGTGTCGAAGTTAGTGAGACTGGCTTAAGACAGGGAAGGGTTCAAAGCTGCTGTACATAGGGTCCCTATACATCGCAGGAAACTCAATGGCACAGAAAAACAGTAACATACTATTACAGGGTTGGAAGCAGGGGTGGCAACCACTTCATAATTGACATGCTTCTGCAAACTCCATGAACTTTGATAAATGTCAATAGCTGTAGAAGGGCTTCAGGCCTTTTGTTCAAAGGGTCACTATGAGCCATGCTCAACTTGAAGGCAAACTACAACAATTATGCTTTGCTGAGATAAGGAAATTGAGGTACAAGAGATTAAGCAATTTGTCCAAGGCCCTTTACAAGTGAGTGAAGAATCTAAAATTCAACTCCTAGTCTCTTTAACTTTCTATTGTAGGGTTCCCCCCTCCCCACCTCTATGTTCTTTGTCCTGTTATTTCAGAAGTGGATAGCCAGTTTGTCTTCATCTGGAAACTCTGCTGAAACTTGCCTACTATGGGTAACCCTGCTGGTATTTTAAATACCAATGACAGGACTTCTAGTGTCACAGCAGCAGGCAAAACACCATGGTACCATAAATTGACAGGCCAATAAATGCTGGCTTGGAACGAGACTCATCAATAACCTACATTATGCAGATGACACAACCTGCTTGCAAGAAGTGAAAAAGACTTGAGGCTCTTACTTCAGAAGATCAAATAGTATAACTTTCAAAATGAGTTACATCTCAGCAAAAAGAAAAAAAAATCCTCACATTAAACCAATAGGTAAAACTAAGATAGATGGGGAAAAGATTGTAGTTGTAAATGATTGGTATTTATTTGAATCTATAATCAACACCCATGTTAGCAGCAATCAAGTAATCAAGAGACCTATTGCTCTGGGAAAATAAGCTGTCAAGAACCTCTCCGAAGTTCTAAAGAACAATGACTTTAGTTTAAACACTAAGGTGTGCCTGATCCAAGCCATGATATTTTCAGTTGCTTCTTATGCTTCTGAAAGTTAGACAATAAGTAAATATGATGGGAAAAGTTTTTTTCTTTTTACTTTTTTTAAAAGAAATTATTAATGAACATTTACAGAGATTTTGGATTTTCATTCATTCATTGTTGTACTTTTCTCCCTGCCCAGCTTCCTCCTCCCCAGTTCCCTCATCTCTTTGGAAAGTAGAAGAAAAACTCTTTCATTGGTATACAATCCCCCCGCACCACACCTCCCCCACCGCCCCAAGTACACGCCATTATTCAACCTTCATTCTGGAGTCTTGTCATAACCATAATATCCTATTATATTATGCACCAACGACCAGAGCCAAGGAAGAAGATATAGAAGATTTTACCAACTTTTACAATCGGAGACCAAGCAAACACGCAATCAAGATGCAATGATAATAATGGGTGACTGGAATGCAAAAGTTGGGAACA
>NW_006399980.1:2570212-2576771 GCF_000299155.1 Elephantulus edwardii | reverse complement strand
AGTTGGAGTCAGACAATCAAAAGGGCTGAATTCGCTCAGCATTTCTTAAGCTCAAGGAAATGAAGAACAAATTCAAACCTCAAGTTGCTATAATCAAGGATGCTTTCAACAGAATGTTAAATGATCCAGGAAGTATTAAAAGAAGGTGGAAAGAATATACTGAATCATTGTATCAAAAGGAATTGCAGACACAGAAGAATTTCATGAAACAACATATGAGCAAGAGCTTATGGTGATGACAGAAGTTCAGGCTGCTTTGAAGAAAATGGCAAAAAATAAGACTCCAGGGATAAATAGATGGCATACTAATTGACATATTTCAGCTAACAGATGCTGCCCTGGACGTGTTCACGAAGTTGTGTCAAGAAATCTGGAAAACAACCACTTGGCCAACTGACTGGAAGAGACCTATATTTGTTCCCATCCCAAAGAAAGGTGACCCAACAGAGTGTGGAAATTATAGAACAATCTCATTGATTTCACATGCAAGCAATATTCAACTGAAGATTATCCAAAAATGACTGGAACAGCACATCAGCAGAGAACTGCCAGAAGTCCAGGCTGGGTTTAGAAGGGGTCGTGGTACTAGGGATATTGTAGCTGATGTTAGATGGATCTTAGCTGAAAGCAGAGAATACCAGAAGAATGTCTATCTGTGTTTCATTGACTATGGAAAGGCGTTTGACTGTGTGGACTATAACAGACTATGGCTGACTCTGAGAAGAATGAGAATCCCAGAACACTTGATCGTTTTAATGCGAAACTTATACTTGGACCAGGAGGCAGTCGTCAGAACAGAGCAAGGGAACACTGCATGGTTCAAAATTGGGAAGGGCGTACACCAGGGATGCATCCTATCTCCATACCTTTTCAACCTATATGCAGAACAGATTATCCGGGAAGCTGGGCTCTATGAGGAGAAATGTGGGGCCAAGATTGGTGGACAACTTATCAACAATCTGCATTATGCAGATGACACTACCTACTTGCTGAAACTGAGGAGGACCTGAAGCACTGGCTGCAGAGGGTCAAGGACTGCAGCCTCCAATATGGATTGAGGCTCAATGTCAAGAAGACAAAGATTCTCACCACTGGACCAATTGGCAGCATCAGGATGGATGGTGAAGAGATTGAGATTGTTCACAGCTTTAGTTAGCTTGGCTCCACAGTCAACACTCTTGGCACCAGTAGCCAGGAAATTACAAGGTGCATTGCCGTGGGAATGTCTGAGGTTAGGGACCTCTCCAAAGTACTGAAGAGCAATGGTGTCTCTCTGGAGACTAAGGTGCATTTGATACAGGCCATGGTCTTCACAATCACTTGTTATGCATCAGAGAGTT
Organism: Elephantulus edwardii; assembly: GCF_000299155.1. Lineage (NCBI taxonomy): Eukaryota > Metazoa > Chordata > Mammalia > Macroscelidea > Macroscelididae > Elephantulus > Elephantulus edwardii. The sequence continues at coordinate 2,575,431 of NW_006399980.1, read as the reverse complement.
GGACAATGACTAAGGGGGATAGAAGGAGAATTGATGCCTTTGAGCTGTGGTGCTGGAGAAGAGTACCATGGACTGCTAGGAAAACAAGCAGATTCATCCTGGAAAGGGTTAAACTGGGTGGCTCCTAAGCAGATTCATCCTGTAAAAGGTTAAACTGTGTGGCTCCTTGGAGGCAAGGATTCTGAGGCTCTGTCTAACATACTGTGGACATGTTGTGAGGAGAGACTGGTCCTTGGAGAAGGACATCATGCTTGGTAGGGTGGAGGGACAACAAAGGAGGGGAAGGCCCTCTATGAGGTGGATTGATTCAGTGACTGGGATAGTTGGGATGGGGGTGTCAGAGACAGTGCAATTGGCACAGGACAGAGCAGAGTTTAGGGCTGTTTTACATAGGGTCGCTATGAGTCACAAGCGACTCGATGGCACATAACAACAACAAACATATCAGTTTTAAACTGTTCTCTCCCTCATCTGTTTCAATGCAGTATACATAATTTCTCCAGTTTGTGGTGTTAGAAAATAATATTGGATATGTCATTGGCTGCCAGAAAAATAAATCTATCTTGAAGACTCTGCCAGCAGGGTGCTCTTTAGAAACAAAGATGGTTAAACTTCATCTGACATACTTTGGGCATATTATTAGAAGGAACCAGGCCTTGGAGAGATACCATGCTGGGAAAGGGCGAGAGTGAGAGAAAGAAAGGCAGACCCTCAGTGAGATGGATTGACACAGGACTACAACAGTGAGTAAGAGAGATAATTGTGAGGATGGTTCATATCTGTTTGTCATAGGGTCTCTGTTGAGCTGTACGTGATTTGACTGTACCTATCAAAACAGCAATGTTCTCTGAGGATCCCTATAGTGCTTCACCACTGCACACCAGGGATCCTCAACTCTTGGCTGCTTTTGCAAGTAAAAGATTGCAACTTTTTATTGCTCTTGCAGTTCATAGCCATCAGCTGCTCCATAGGAGAAGGATGGGCAATCTGCTCCGATGTAGTCAACTGCCACCGAAACCCACCAGAGGGTCAGTGATAGGGCTGTTCTGACTCTATGGCACACCTCCACCACCACCACCACCTCCACCACCACCACCACTACCTCTGCAACAACAACAAGAGCAGCAACATTTAAACTCACCAGCCACTAAGAAAGATGTGGTGGTCTGTTCCCATTAATGATATATAGTCTAAGAAACTCTATGGGACAGTTCTGCTTTGTTCTGGGAGCCTCATTGTGAATTCAAATTGATAGCAAGAAGCTTGGCTTTTTTGATATAATCTCTAAACAAACAAGAACCATCTTCATTTGTTTTAATTTTATATCTCATTTTTATTTGCACTTTTATATTTGTTTATAAAGTAAATATTCTAATAGTCTTGGGAGCTTTGGTGATCGAGTCATAAGAAGTGCTTTCAAACCAAAGGCATCAGATGCTCTGAGGAAGAAAGATAGACAATCTCCTCCCATGAGAATTACTTCCTCTGAAAATTATCTGAAGGCTCAGCTATGAATCAGTTTGGATTTGACGGCACACAACAACAACAACAGCATAACAGTCTTAGAAGAAGTGTAGCCAGAGTGATCTTAGAAGTGGGATGGTGAGACTTGCTTCATATACTTTGGGAGTGCTATCAAGAGGGGTCAGTTCCTGGAAAAAGACCGTGCAGTAGAGGAAAACTCTGGATGAGATAGACGGATACAGAAACTGGGGTAATGGAGCTTGGTATGTCGGAACCAGGGAGATTGGCTCAGGACATGGCAGGGTTCAGAATTGCTGAACATAGGGTTACTATGGGTTGCAGGTGACTCATTGGCACATAACAACAATAGTAACAACAACAACAACTATCAGGGACCTCTTCAGAATGCTGAAGAGCAATGATGTCAATTTGTAAACTAAGATGCACTTGATCTAGGCTGTGGTCTTTGTAATTACTTGTTATGCATCAGAAAACTGGGTAATGACTTAGGATGATAGAAGAAGAATTGATAATGTTGAGTGGTGATGCTGGATAAGAGTATTAAACATACCATGGTCTGCCAAGAGAACAAACAGTTCTGTCTTGGAGAGATTGAAACATGTTTCTCTCTTTCTCACCTCACATACTTCGGGCATGTGACCAGAAGGGACCTTTGGAGAAGGACATCATGCTTGGAAGGTTGGTGAGACAGCAGAAGAAAGGACATCCGGGGATAAATGGATTGGCATAGTACCTTGTATAATGGGAATAGACATATCAGATACAGTGAGACTGGTTCAGGAGCTGTGATTGACTCAATGGTACATAACAACAACATATATGTGTGTGCACACACATGTATCTTTCATTTTATCAGCCACATCTCGTACTGACCAGAGGATCTATTTTGGTGATGTATCTTTAGTAACAGAGAAGAAAGCATTCCAGGCAGAGGAAATAGAATGTGCAACCACACAGAAGTGTGTTATTGATGCCTTGGAATTGTGGGTGTTGGAGAAAAGACTGAATTGGTATGGATGTTCAAAAGAACAAACAAATCTGTCTTGGAAGAAATGCAATCAAAGTGCTCCTTAGAGGAAAGGATGGTGTAACACACCATTTGTTTTGGCCATACTGTCAGGAAGAAGCAGACCTGTGAAAAAGATATCATGTTGGGAAAAGTGGAGTCAGAGACAGAAGGGAAGACCCTCAAAAGGACTGACTGGCCCAGCTATTCTGCTACTTGGAAAATACCCTGAGAAAATGAGTACTGAGGTACAAATAAGATTTGAATACCAATGTTCATAGCAGCATTATTCACCATCACAAGAACATGGAAACAGCCCAAATGTCCAACCACAAGCAAATGGATTGAGAAATTATGGTACGTTCACAAAATGGAATACTATGCAGCTTGCAGGAGCAATGGTTTTGTAAATTATTACCTAGTTCGAGAGGGACTGAGTGAATTAACTCAGTCCACAAACATAAATATTGTATAAAACCATTATTGTAAAATGAGTATAAGTATCCAAAAGAAGTGGGAGAGGTTGGAAGCAGAGAGATGAGTATGAACTGGGGTGGGGGGAGAAGGGTATTATTCATGGTGTTGTACAATTTTTTGGGTGGGGGGGATGAGAGAAATTGAAAGAATTTGTTCTTGAAAACAATGTACTTAAATTTTTTAAAATAAACTAGTAGAAAAAAATAAAAAAAATTTTAAATAAGGACTGATTGACACAGTAACTGCAACAATAGGCTTAAAAGCATAGTAAAGGTTGTAAGGATGATTCAGATTATGGCACAATTCATTCATATCTGTTTTTATGTTGTAATTGACTCAAGGTCACTTAACAATAACAATCACCTGGAGGCTGATTCGTGAGGACGCACTGTTATTGTTGTTCAGTGCTGTTGAGTCGAGTATGACCTATTCAGAACAGTAGATCTGAACCCTTTCCTATCCTATGCCGTCCTCATACTTACTGACACGTTGCAGCCTATTACGGCAGTCACACTGTTAATCCACCTGGTCAAGGGTCTTCTTCTCCTTCACTGACCCTCTAGTTTTCTTTTTTTGTTTTTTTTTTTTTTGTTTTTTTTTTGGTTAAAAGCTGTTAGGTTTCTTAAAATACTTAAATTCTTTAAAACACTTTCAAAAAATAAACTTATTTCAATCAGACATAAATTACCTATTTGCATTCACTGACATAACTTCGGCAACAATTTCTTTTTCTGGCCATCAATCACCAGAACATTATTTCCAGCACCTTTGCTGGGTAAGTGTTCTTCTCACTGCCCACAGAAATTCATTATTGAACCATTTACTATTCTGTATCAATTAAAGCAGTGGTCACTGCACAGCTTGTGAGTCATATTTTTAACCCTAACTTCTTGGTGAATCTCTGTTAGAGTACCACAAATTGTGCATCTTGATTTATTTAGAAGTCCTTTTGTAGGATTCTGTTTGCCTTCATAGAGTGACAAGCAACAAGTACTACAGAATTCCTGGAAGGAGTCACTTTAATCCCCTTGAAAAACAATGGTTCCTTTCATTGTGGTTATATCTTTTTTTACACAGAACACAGAGGTTTTCTGGAGCAGGCTTGTGAGAGAAGGAAGAAAGGCAAATGGTAGAACAAAATAGGTGGGTAGACCTTTTTGTTGGTATGCTGTCTGTCCCTTCTGCACAGCTTTTTCACAGTTTGCACAAGTAACTTTAACTGGTTTAGTGAGTTGCTGCTGGCAGAAGGCTGGAAAATCTGCTTAGGAAGTAAAGCCACTGGTGATAAAGAATCCTCTTCAGGTTGTTTCTGGTTACGGGAAAATGAAGCTGACTGAGAGATCCTAGAATCAGGACTATGATGACATGTGGATTCTCCATTTTAAAATACATCTCCTGCCACCTTCATCAGAGAGGTGGACAGTGAATAGGGATGATAGAGAATTAATGCCTTTGAGCTGTGGTGCTGGAGAAGAGTGTTGAACATACTACGGACTGCTAGGAGAACAAATAGGTTTGTCCTGGTGAGGGTGAAGCCAGAATGCTCCTTGGAGTCCAGGATTCTGAAGCTTCGTCTGACATACTTTGGGCATGTTGTTAAGAGGGACTGGTCCTTGGAGAGGGACATGATGTTTGGGAGAGTGGAGGGATGGTGCAGGAAAGGAAGACCCTCAATGAGATGGATCAATTCTGTGAGTGGAGTAGTGGGAATGAGTGTGTTTGAGTCGCTGAGGTTGGCAGAGGCTAGAACAGCATTTAGGGCTCTTGTACATAGGGTTGTTATGAGTCACAGGTGACTCTATGGCACATAACAACAACAACAACAACAACAACAACTCCAGTCTTTCTCTGTGAAGGTAAAGATAGTGTGTATGAGTATATAAAACACTGAAGTTACTTGACTGCAGTCTGTTAGAGACTTCTCCCAAGTTCGTGTTCTGCAGTGATGTTACATGTGCAATTGCTAAGTTCATATTATGCCCATCAGGATTCTGTAAAAGGCCATCATTCACATAGCTTACACCAGCTTCTAATTTTATAATATTAGCAATCTGAATTTCAGAGTCAGGTTTGGTAATATCACTATTACCCATTCTTGTGTTTACCTCTTGCAAAACTAGAAGTGGAGAAATCCACATCATTGGTCCTGCTTTTCATTTCAGGAGCTTGTCTTTCAATAAAATTAGAAGAATTCTTCTCTTGTTCTTGATTTGTTTCTATGTCTTCTTCATCATCAATGATAATAGTTTCA